>NW_018108469.1:0-6542 GCF_000183805.2 Loa loa
TCCAAGAATTCTACTGCTTGAATCTTTTCCTGTCAGTAATTTTGTCAAAGAATCCTACTGTCTAAAACTTTTCCTATCGGTAATTTTGACCAAGAATCCCGTTGCTTGAATCTTCCTCTGTCATTAATTTTGCCCAAGAATCCTACTACTTTAATCTTCCTCTCTCAGTAATTCTATCTAATAACCCTACCTGTTTTGTTCTTTCCTTTACTAGTATGTCCCTCAAAAATGTTCAATTAAATATAAAAGGTAAAAAAAAAAGAAAAAACGACGAAGAAATCTTAATCGTTTACTTTAGTAGATATCTCAAATCCGTAGATATTAGTTATCTCAAATCCGGTATTTTTCCGGAATGCAATAGAAAAGGTGTGGTGTAAAATGATAATAGCAATAAAATATCTCTTTCCATAATTTTCTTCTATCATTCAGTTTTTATTGTTTATCTGGAAGTTTTAGTAAATTAAACCCGTTGCATATTAATCAATATACTTATTTATTTTATTTTAAACTTTCTTTTTCAACTACCAAATTTTTTTTTTAAACCTTTGTCTTCGACGTATTGATAACTTTTTCATACTGTTCTTTTTTTTTTCTTTTCCGTATTTTAATTTAATGCTTCTTTTTTTGTTTTGTTTTGTAAAAAAATTATCAAAATTATTTAAAGTTAATATGGAATTAATTAATTAATTATTTTTGAAAGTTTTTGCTTATTTTAAAATATATCAACTCGAAAATACATTTTTCATCATGCAGCTCATTTATCATACGTACGTTATACGTGAAACGCTTAGATAATACGTGTAACTTATCATCAAAAGTTGAAAAGTTTTTCTTTTTTTTTTTTTGGTATGATAAAAGTAGCATTTATTTTATCAATTTTCTATTAATTATAATTTAAATTCTTGACAGCAATTTAATTTTTAATTTAAGTTCTTTAAAATTTGACAAGAAAGCAGTGTTTGTAGACTGTTTAAGTTTTTAATTAGGAATTATTCAAAGTTATACTTTATTTTCTCATTTCATTTTTAGCCCGACGATTAGCACAAGGTCGTCAACGATTGTTCAAATATGGTTCATCATCGAATACATCATCACAACCATTTGAATTAAATGAGAAAATTCATCGATCTATAAGGTATGAAATATCTAATTAGCCAACTAATCTTTAATTAATTTTCTTATTTTAATTAGCCACAACATTACCAATTATTTGATTCATCTTTTTTTTTGAATAATTTTAATTTCGTTATAAATTATCTATTTTTGCTTAGTTTTCACTCTTTAAAAATGAGTGCAAGTTATTTAATAGTAAACTAAATTATGGGACACTGAAAAACGAAATGAAAGACTTAAAAATCACAATTTACTGTCAAAAAAGTAATTGATATGACTAACTTATTGTGCAATAATTTGATTTATTGTTTTCTTAAAAGGAAAGAATTCATTATTAAATTGAAAAATTCATGAAGCACATCAATTAATTCTATTTTTTTTGTGTTACACTTCAAAAAAACAAAATTGGAATTAATATTCCTTATTAGATATTGAATTTATTATCACATTGATTACTTTATGTTTTATTGTTTATTAAAATTTAAATTTACTTTTTAACATTTAAACACATTTAAATTTACTTTTTTTTTTTTCTGATACAATTGTGGAATTCAATTTTATATCCATTTCAGTACTTTTACTTTTATAAAATATAATCGTTTTACTTTTATTTATAAACATAATTTCATTGAAAGAATTATTATTTGTAATTTTGATGCTTGCATTTTGAGATATTTATGATATTATCAGTTTTACAGAAATTTAAAATCGTTAAGAAATACACAAATTGATGATGAAAAAGATGGGATTGGTGAAATAAGTAAGTACTTTGAAGCTGCTATTATTTACATTTAATTAGATTTTTAAATTATCTTTTTTAAATTTACAATAAAATACACAACAACATTTCAGTTCATTTCGTTAATTTGAAATTCATAAAAATAAAGCTAAAGTTTGATTTTTATGTTTGCCAGCTTAATTTTTTTCACTATTTCAATTCTTGTAATTTTTTATTTTGTTTTTTTTCCCCCTCTCAAACAACCATCAAAATCAAATCATTTTATGTAATTTTTGTTTTTATCTTTGTTGGAAACTTTTAAATAAAATATGAAATAAAATATTTGATATTTTTTTTTTTTGAAACAACTACTACCGTGACATTTGAACATCTTCTGATTGCAATTAATGGATAAGCCTAGGATTGAAATAATTTAAATTCATGATAGCACAAACATTTTCAGTCGAAAAACTATAAATTACCTAATTGCTGGTTTGTATAAATTTTATTTGAAAATCATTAATTACAAATAGTCGTTGTTCAAGTTGCTAATACAAAATTAAAAGAGAGTAAAAGAAAATGATAGATGAATATTTGGAAACATTTAAGAAGCAAAAATAAAACCTAATTAAGTTTTATCTCAATATACTGATATCTAACTAATAACTTATTTGATATTAGTACATCAAGGTAAAACTCAATTAAGTTTTATCAATTAAAACTTTGTCAGGCTTAATTTGTTTTAATTAATATAGTTGAAACCATATTAATAAATTATTATTTAATACAAATCAAGTATGTACTGATTTTTACTCAGATCAGATTTAATCCAATTTAATTTTGAAATTGTTTGCCCGATTTCTTAAAATATTCCAGGAATTATAGGGAAAACAAGTTTGAAGTTTTTTTTTTTGTTCTTTAAAATGATAAATTTGAATTTGGAAGGTATAAGAAAATGATAGATTGTAATGGAAATGATAAAATGATAAGATGATAGAAAATGAGAAAAAGTATGAGTCATTCATTTATTAAAGTGAAAGTTTAAAAAAGTGTCATTATATAAGCGTGAAATTTTAGCACTGTCAACTACTGCATTGCCTACAGTTGGAGGATTGGTAGAAGGTATACGAGATAATTTGAAACAATCGAATGAAACGGTAGTATCACCGGAAAGTGGTTCAAAGATAAATATTGTAACATCAATACCACCATTAACACAGGATAATATATCACGACCTGCTACTGTATCATGCATTCAACAATCTCAGACAAATTTTGATGAAGATGAAGAATTGATGTTTAAAAATTTCCCTTGGTTAAAGGTTCAAATTTTCATAACTTAATCTTTATAATTTTATAACTTTAAATTTAAAGTAATCTAATAATACATTTTATATTTATTTTGGAAAAAAGAAAGCAATATATTAATGAAATTAAATTAATTAATATGTAAATAATAGTTACGATAATATCTATGATGATAATATTGAAGTCTAAATTCTATTATTATTATTATTATTATTATTTATCCTACGAATATTATGAAAAGATTTCATCTATTAGAATATGCTTAAATTTAGCGTATAATTATGTTAATAGTTTATCATATAACATATTTTACATTAATTATCAAATATCTTAGCATAATTAATTTCATAAAACAAAAATTATAGATTGTAATTAAAATGGCAAATTCGTTTAATTTATCATGTAATCATGAGCGCTTTTGTCATCCGTGGTGTTTTGAAAGAATCTATCGACAATGTTACCGGTTAACAGAAGCACTTCGGAAAGTATATGGTGAAGATTTACCACCTCTTGGACATCTTGATAAACGTAAAGCAATGACCGATGCATGGATTAATCGTCATGATAATATGAAAAAAGTATGGGACATTTATTTGTTGATATTGTTTGTTTGCTAAGATGAATTCATGATCATTAATTTTTCAAATATATTCAATTAACATGATAATAATTTATTTAGCACATATGATATGACATTAAATACAGTACAAATGTTAAATACAATAGCCATTATCCGATTATGATATTATCTAAGCAGGTTACTATAGGCATAGCTGTTTACTCGAACAGAATAAATTACAATAATTCGGTTACAGTACCATACTGATAGTTATAGTATTATTTTGGCTGCTATTACTATTATTATTAGCAGTAGTCGTACAAACGTAACAAATCTTTATCAAACAAAATTTTGTCACTTTTCAATGTTCTAGACACAGCAGCGGTTTTCCGGATTGTTTGCAGCCCGTCGAGAAAATGCTACTGTCCGGCAAGGTGCAATGATTGATAAGCAACCAATGGCATTACGAAGTTTACTTATTGAAAAACTTACTGAAATGGAAGAAAATAGAGAAGGACGAATGGGAAAAAATAATTTTCAAGTATTTCATTCCTTTCCCGTTCTTTTTTTTCTTAATTTTCATTTTGAATATCCCGTAAAAGGTTATTTAGTTTAATTAATTTAGCTTATCTTAAACAATATACATTATCTTTCTCTTGCTTTTCATCATTTTCCTTATCTTTTCTTTCTCCAATTCTTCTAGAGAAAAAAAAAAGTGTATATAAGTTTCAAATGTTTATCGATAGTGTTATCATTTAATAAAAACATTTCGGGAAGTATATGGTAATGATTAATACGATGATAAGTGCTATTCATTTTCGTTATCACAAATTTAGAACGTATCAATAGGTTAGCCTTTAAAAGAATTTATCGATGATTTTAACATTTAACCGAAGTATTTTGGAAAATATATGATAAAATCTTACCATCTTATGGATATCGTGATAAGCGTTATTGTTTATATGATAAAATCAATATGTATCAATAAGATAATTTTTATCTTAAAATTTTACAGGATTCAGATGATCTTGTCGAAATAAGCCAAAGTCAACGAAATTCATCATCATTATCATCATCATCTTCAATGCTATCATATATTACAACACAAATGTTATGCATAATTCATGCACCATTTTCAACACTTCTTAAAAGTTGTCTTGTATTACATCATGAACATTATCGTGAAATAATGGATATTTGTTGGCATTTACTCATACATCGTGACAAACATGTTGTCACATCAGCTGGTTCAAATTTTTTTTTTTTTTGTTGATTAAATGTTAAATTATAAAATCGGAAACAAAAAAACAAAAACAAAAATTCAATTTTTAAAAAGAAAGAAGATATTTTTTAATATTAAAAAATTTTAAATTTTCAAAATAATATTAATTTTTTTAATTTTAAAAAATCAAACTTAAGAAAATATAATATTTTTTCAAATTAGAATTTAAAAAAATATTATTGTATGATATTTATATGGAATTCAATTTTAGCATCACTTTTTATCGTATCATCAGTACGTAATCCTGAAGGAACAATCAATGTGATAAGAAATAGTTTACTAAATGATAATCCAAATATACGTACGGAAGGATTACGACGTTTTCATGCTTTATGGCGGAATCGTTATCATGTTTGGTTAAAAATGGAGGATGGCGCACAGCTTATTTTTTAAAGTTTTTTTTTTTGTTCAAACGTTTCCAACTTCTTGTAATGTTTTAACTCAAATACACATTTTTTTTCTTTTGAAACATTCCTAATATCTTAATGTTATTTATTAGGTTCCACCACCAGGTATTGACTTTACATTACCTTCTCCACCTGTTGGCCAAAGCCATGTATCAATTGTTGATCCACCATGGATGCCACTTACGAAGACTAAAGTTGAAGAGCTATGTCTAAAAGAAGAGGAACAAGCAACAGTTAGTAATGAATAATTAATTTAATTAAAAAAAAAATTCATAATCTTTAATGATATCTTAAAAATTATCTTCTAATTTTTGCTTTTTTTCTTCACTTAATTTGAAAAAGAACTAATTCTATTTGATATTTTAATTAATTCTATTTGATATTTAAAAAATTATTCACTTTCTATTTTCATTTTTGTGTTGGTTTTGAAAGAAAAAAATCTTCCTCATTAGTTTTTTTTTCTTTTTCAATCAATAATTTAAATTTAAATTTACTATCGTATTTTAAGAGTCAAACAATAATGACAATGACACGTACACGTCGAAAACAGAAACAAGAAATGGTACGTCGAGCAGTACATGAAGCAAATGAACGTGAAAGTACTTTACGTCAAAAATTTCCATTCCGTGCAACAGCTATCGTACAACAGGCAGCATATGAGCCAGCTTTATTTCATCATCAAACACAACAAATTATGACTGATAATACTGGAGAAGGTTTGAAAAAAAAAAAAGAAATTAAAATTTAGAATTTGAAAAAAATTAGAAAATTTTAAAAAAAAAATCTAATTATTCAATAACTGATAATACTGGCGAAGTGTTTATTTGAGCATTTCATTTATTGTTTTCTTTTTTTAAAAAAAAAAGTTTAAAAAATTTAAAAACTATTAATTATTTAACAAATTTCCATGAATTTCATCGATTAAATAATATAAAATTTGCATTACAAAAATATTTCGCATTTATTTAATTTAATTTTTCATTTACATTTATAAATTTTTATTTCCTTTTTTTTATTTGCTCTATTTTCAGTTTCTTTTTTATTTTTTTTTCTAGATTAAAATTTAAATGATAATTTTTAGAATGTGATGTACATCCAACTTCTTCACGACAACAAATGCCAGTTGCGCAACCATTCTTTCCATCATCATTACTT
>NW_018108469.1:6780-8583 GCF_000183805.2 Loa loa
CAATAACTGATAATACTGACGAAGTGTTTCTTTGAGCATTTCATTTATTCTTTTCTTTTTTGAAAAAAAGTTTAAAAAATCTAAAAACTATTAATTATTTAACAAATTTCCATGAATTTCATTGATTAAATTATATAAAATTTATATTATATATAATTATATATAAATATATAATTATATATAAATTATATATAAAATTTTTATTACAAAAATATTTCGCATTTATTTAATTTAATTTTTCATTTACATTTATAAATTTTTATTTCCTTTTTTTTATTTGCTCTATTTTCAGTTTCTTTTCTATTTTTTTTTTAGATTAAAATTTAAATAATAATTTTTAGAATGTGATGTACATCCAACTTCTTCACGACAACAAATGCCAGTTGCGCAACCATTCTTTCCATCATCATTACTTTCAGTTGTACCAATGATTATCGAAATGCTCGATGATGTACAATTGGAAAATTCCGGGAAATCTGGTAATTTTATTAATTTTTAATTTCTCTAAAATATACTTTTGCCACTTAACTTATAGCTATTATCAGATAAATGATAAACAATTATGATTTCATGTAAAAATTAACAAATAATTTACAATGAAAATTGATTTATATAAAAGTTATGTATGATTTTTCAAATGCAAATTTTTATTTTTCTCATAATTACTTTTTCTTTTTTTTTTTTTTTTAAATTTCAGTTAGTGATATGGTGAAAAAGATTGTATGGTCATGTATCGTTGAGGATCCAGCCTTATTTTTGCGTCATTTTTTAGAAAAATTAACCAGTCGTGAACGTCAGGTAAATTTAATTACTGTATTTTTTATTTGAAATAATACTATTTAAATATATGTGCGCATTTGTCTTTTAAATGCGCATTCCTTTTTTCTTTTTCTTATTATTGTTAAATAATGGAAAAAGGATGATGGAGGGGGAAAAGTAAAAGGAAAAAAAATTTTGAATATTGGAATAATATCTTGCTAATATCATTACCGGTCATTGAGAGTAGTAAGAAGGATCGGTCATTAAGGAAAATGTTTGTTTAATACTTTTATGGTAATATATCATAGTTAGAAGATCAAACTTATGAATTTTTAAATAGTATCAATATTTTTTAATCGATCATCTTATTTCAGGTTTTTTTTTTTCAGCTAACCTTTAGTTTTGATCTTATTATTCTAGAAATGATTTTTTTTTCCTATTATTATTGTTGATTTAATCAAATAGTTTCATTGAGTTTTTAAATTTTTTCATCTAAATCTTATCATATTACTTACATCTATATATAATAATACAGGAAAATTTATCATTTATCATTCAATCATTTAATCATTTAATTAGCAAAGTATTAATTTTTTATATTAATTGAAAACATTTAATTAATTAAAAAGATTTTTCATTTGGATGTGTAATAGTGATTTTATTGGTATCTAAATTACTGTACAAATTAACTATTCATCCTTATTTTTGAAAAAAAATATTGCATTTTATAAATTTTGACAAATTTCAAAAAATATTTTTTTAAAAATTGCCAATAAATTCGAACATTTTGGAAATTTTTTAACACATTTATTACTTTTGCATAATTTGAAATAAATTGAATATAATGCGTATGATTTGATGATAGTGAACATGAAAGAGAAATTGATATGATTAGAAAATGAAACTTTATGAGAGATTCATTAGCATAATGCATCTCAGCTTGAAGGAAAGGAAGACTACAGGTTAAAGGTCAGGAAGTATTGAGGAACGGTGATATATGGTTGAGAATTATTAAGATTTCTTTTTCTTCTTTTGCATTTCATG
>NW_018108469.1:8609-17066 GCF_000183805.2 Loa loa
TTTTTTATATTAATTGAAAACATTTAATTAATTAAAAAGATTTTTCGTTTGGATGTGTAATAGTGATTTTATTGGTATCTAAATTACTGTACAAATTAACTATTCATCCTTATTTTTGAAAAAAAATATTGCAATTTTATAAATTTTTGACAAATTTCAAAAAATATTTTTTTTAAAAATTGCCAATAAATTCGAACATTTTGGAAATTTTTTAACACATTTATTACTTTTGCATAATTTGAAATAAATTGAATATAATGCGTATGATTTGATGATAGTGAACATGAAAGAGAAATTGATATGATTAGAAAATGAAACTTTATGAGAGATTCATTAGCATAATGCATCTCAGCTTGAAGGAAAGGAAGACTACAGGTTAAAGGTCAGGAAGTATTGAGGAACGGTGATATATGGTTGAGAATTATTAAGATTTCTTTTTTTTCTTTCTTTTGCATTTCATGAATTTATGGTGATAAGCAAAGAAATATTGTCAATGATTGTATCGAAATACTCTATTATAATTTAATTGTACCTAAATTTGCATTTCATTAAAAGGTCAGGTAAAGATATGAAGATAAGAAATGTAATGTAAAGTTAAGAATTCTCGATGTGCGGGACATTGAATACTGTAATCATTCGCATATTTACATATATATTTCTGGTATTAATAAAAAATTTTTGAGCAAATAATAAGTGATAAACGCGAAAAATCTTTGTAAAAACGAATAAAATAAGTTCATTTTAATTTCATTGCTAAAATTCATTTTAAAAAAATTTTAAAAGAATTTGACTAAACTTTTTTTTTGGTGTAAAATTTTAATTTTAATTTGATTCGATGTAATTGCTTTATTACAAAAGATGCATGTCATCTTTTTCTTTTCTTTTATCATCTATTGATATCAGCAAGTGATAACTTCAAACAATGCGATGATTTAATCACCTTTTCAGGAACATTTAATATCACTTTTACGAAAATTGATAATACGTTTTCAACCTTTACCATGTCAAACAGCTTATACATTAATGAATTATTTCGTAAGTTTTGCTAGTTTTTATCCAAATATGATATTTTAAAATTCGAAGCAATTTTAATTCAACTGAATTTCAATCCGATTGAAACAATTTTAAAAACTTTTTCTTTTTCAGATTTAAGATTTAAGATTTTACTATCAAATTCAATTATATGTTTATAGTTATCCTTTTTTTTTTAGTATTTATTGAAAAATTACAAATATTTTTGTTTACAGTTTGGTTTTGTAATGCATTATGTGCGAAGTCCATGTGATGGAAGTGATCAAGCAATTGCAATGGCATTAAGTATAATATGGCTTATTGTGCCGAATGTTCATGGATTGTACTTTAAGGATTTAAAGCAAACATTAAAGAAGGAACAATGTGATGTAAGTAATAAATTTAAATTAAATGCATTTCATGCTAATGATGAATGAATGAATAAATAAATGAATGGATGAATGAAATGAAACGAAATGAATGAATGAATGAATATGAATGGATGAGAGAAATGACATGAATGGATGAAATGGAATAAAGTGAATGAAATGAATGAGTGAATGGAATAGAATAAATGAATGAATGAATATATATGAATTTATGGATGAATGGATGGATAAATGGAAGAATGAATATGTGAATTAATTAATAGATAAATGGATAAATGAATGGATGAATGAAATGAAATGAAGTGAATGAATGAATGAATGGAATGAATCGAAATGAATGAATGAATGAATACGACAAAACTAATAAAACTAATGCTATATTCATCAGAAAAAGTCATTCCTTTCAGAAAAACGATCATTTTTAAATGTTACCTTAATTTTTGCTTATATTTATTTCATTTTGTATTATTTAATGGCTCAAAAAATCGAATAAAAAGCCCTTATGCGTATTTCATAAAACAATAAAATCAATAAAAATAATTAATATTTGAAATTAATAAGGATAATCATTAATTAATAATGATGTATATATGTGGATACATATGCATATCGGATGAATCTTTTATCATTTTCTTTTTCTTAATATATACTTAATATATATCGATTTTTTTTTTTTTTTAGCAAGCATTAATGATAACGGCTAATGTTCCATCAGCAAAAAATTATCATTCATGGACCTGATAGTGGTTCCGGTGGAATTCCATCACAATTTCCAATTCATGAAGAAACACAATTCCAGCAATTACTGAAAGATAGCCTCGATTTTTTTAATATTCCCGAAAGTGATAATCAATATTATTTTCTTATTGATACAAAAACAAATCTAATTCATAATCCTTTATCATATGTTCGGTAAGTATAAATGATTCCTTTCATTTTTTCTTTTTTTTCTTTTTTTTTTTTTTATTCTGTAAAATTACAATTCGGTTTATCCGGTTTTTTAATTAATACTTCCGAATAGTACAAGCAGCACTTTTTTTTTTTTTTGGGGGAATTTAAATAATACTGGCTTTATAACAATAATATTAATGAAGTATGCATATTTTTACAAAATCTAATTTTTAATAAGTAAAATTAGTTTTTCTGATATATAAAATTTAATTTTTGAAAAATTAGTTTTTCTGATATATAAAATTTAATTTCTGATAACAGACAAACATTTCAATTATTACATGCCTCTTCACTTTCTCCCCGTATTTTGTTAATTCTCAAATATTTCCACGATACCACGGGAAGGATAAAATGGAGTAATTGAGAGAAAAGATAAGTAAAATGGAAAAATGGGAAACATTACATTATTATTATAAATTATCAAATATTTCAATGATTACATACTTCTTCAATTTTTTCCCGTATTTTGCTAAATTCTCAAATACTTCTACGATATCATAGTAGGAATGAAAATGGATGAAGCGATTAGGAAAAAAGATAAGTAAGATTGAGAGGAGAGGAATATCACCTTTATCATTGTAAAAAAATATCAATACTTTTTATCAATAAATTAATATTTAAATTAATTTTTGTTTATTCTTTAGGGATTTTTACTTCTTTCATCGTTCGTTATATCCACAATTAACATTGATTAAGTTGAATCCGGATGAAGCACATCATCGAATGCGACAAATAGCATTTACACATAAACTTATCGAAGTGGGAAAAGTACTATTAACACATAATGCACTTGCTCATAGTCCTGAAAATGTTGTAAGTTTGAAAATATTTTTATTAAATTCTTTTATTGCAATTAAATTTTTATTCTTTTTTTTTATAACATTTAAAAAATTTTTCGCGAAATTTTGTGAAATTTTTGATGAAAAAAAAAGATTTAAAATTAACAAGCACTTGAGAAAAAAAAAAAAAAGGCGGAAAATAAAATTGATTAAAGTGTTTGGAAATAAAATTAATTAATTAAAAATGATTTTTCAGATACCACAACGAATATTTTTTCTACATGATGAATTTACACATTTACCATCATTTCCACGAAAAAGTTTAGAAACATGTTTTGGTATGTATAATGGTCCATTAGGTCGTGAATTATATTCCATTGATAGTATTCATAAATTTGTTTGGACACTGGTAAACTTTTATGCTTTTTTTTGTTTTTAAAAAAAAAAAAAATGTCATTTTAAAGGGAAGCATTTTCAAAAATCATTTCATTGTATAATGCAAGATTTTAAAAGTTTATTGAAGAATTTTATAAATTTTTAAAATTGAAAGAAAAAAGACAAATACTCTCATTCTATATTATAATTTGATTTTTCAAATTTCAAAGATTAATATTTGAAAGATGAAATTTTAAAAATAAATTCAATCTTAAGCTAATGTCGGATATGTTTGCAAAAATGGAAAATGCTTTCATGTTTGGTGATTTGCATTTATTTATCAATGTTATCAATGGTGTTACCTTATTACATTGTGAAAATGTCACAATTTTACGTCGTTGTATGGCAACATACCTATCAATGGCTATACATTTTAGTACACTTTTCACTAATCAGGTAAATTTTTTGAAAATTTAAAAAAAAAGAAATTCATTCTTTACAAAATAAACATCCCTTCATACTATTATTATACTTTTATAAATATTACAATTTACCTAAAAAGTAAAAATTTTTAAATCCAAATTACGAATACTTATTTACAAAGTTTGGAATATCTTTAGTAACATTATGAAAAAGAGAAAAGGAAGGAGAAATAGAGAGAGAGAAAGAGAAAGAGAGAGAGAGATGGCGAGATTGTTAACAAAATTGATAATCGAGGAATTCTATTAAAAAAAAGAAAAATAGTCTGTATTTACTTATAAAAATATTGCTGCATTTTTTTTTTCAATCAAAAAAGACAAAAATGAAATTGCCGAAAAGTCTATCTTACTTACAAACTTTGGAATATCTTTAGTAGTAAAATTTTATAAAAGAGGAAGAGATAGAGGAAGCTGAATAGATTGTTATCAAAATTAATGATCGAAAAATTTCAAAAATAATTTTTATTATTGTATTCATATTTCTTTCATGTAGAAGAGAAAAATGAAAAGATAAAATTGCCAGAAAGTCCATTTTATATAAAGATAAAATTGGCAAAAAGTCTATTTTATTTAAAGATGAAATTACCAAGAAGTCTATTTTACTTAAAGATAAAATTGCCAAAAAGTCTATTTTATTTAAAGACAAAATTGCCAAAAAGTCTATTTTATTTAAAAATCAAATTACCAAAGAAGTCTATTTTATATAAACACAAAATTGCTAAAAAGTCTATCTTATTTAAAGATAAAATCGCCAAAAAGTCTATTTTATTTAAAGATAAAATTGCCAAAAAGTCTATTTTATTTAAAGATGAAATTGCCAAAAAGTCTATCTTATTTTCATTATTCTTTTTTTCAGGGTTTTTTCTTATCATGCCAACAATACTACGTTGTTACAGTCAACGACAAACAAATCCATTACTTTGTCGTACAATTGAATATGTTTGTAAACAATTTTATATTATTCATCGAAAACCATTCTTATTACAAATGGCTGGTGCTGTTGCAAATATTCTTGATACTACTGATAATAATTTTGAAGTAAATCCGATGAAGGTATATTACTTACTCATTCTGATATCTTATCAATTAATTGATATGAAAATTAATTTGTTCAATATTTGCCTTTTTTTTTTAATTTGAAAATTATTTAAAAATTTTTATTATAGGTAAAAGCAAAATATTGGTTTAATTTATTGCATAGCATGGAAGATATGAATGATATGAATGATCCAATTCATATATTGGATTTAGTCAATGAAACAAAACCATTAAAAGTTTGTTGATAATTTAAATTTCCTAAATTTTATTTTCGTATAATTTTACATTTCAAATTAAGTTTTGAATTTTATTTTAAGGATAATTTAGAATAAAATACATATGTAACATTCATATGGTGCATATGATGTGATTTTGAAATTTTAAAATTATTTAATATTAAGTAATATGTTTGCTAATATTTTGAATATATTTATTGCATAGTTTAATCTTTAATCAATTATTTATAATAATTTTCTTTTTTATTTATATTTATCGAATTGCATTCAAGAAATACACATATGGTATTTCAAAAATAACTAATCAATTTGCTTATTTTGAAATCATAAATAGGAATAATTAAACAAAATAATTTAAATACTTTAAATAAAATAACTCTTTGCAATAAATGAATTACATAATAATAAAAACATTTATGATAACATATTTTGATAAGGGAAATGATCGATCTGATCTGATATGATATAAATTTTTGCATATTTTATAGTATCACTATCATCCACTAAATGATTTGATAATATTTTGATACTTTTAATTAAATTAAAAATAGACGAAAAATATTTTACTTCCTTTAATATTTTGATAATTCTAGGCACTAGATTTATGTTATCGTGATGATCCAAATACATTTAGCTTATTAACAGATGCATTAGCAAGTGCTGTAACAGTATGCGCTTTTGCGCCTGAATCACGGCGCTGTTATCAGATGTTGGTAATGTTTACTTTCATATTCTTCTCCTAATATTTTTTGTTAATTTATACTTATTTCAAAATTACTACCGTATATTATTTTATCGTATGAAAGAAAAAAATTTGCCTGTTTCAAAATTATTTCAGCTTCTTACCGTATATTATTTTACAGTAAGATAAAATAAAAAAACATGGTGAAATTTTATGTTCATTCATGACCATACAGAAAAAAAAAGTGACAAGTAAGTTTTTTGCAGACTATTCTTTTTTTTGCCTTTGATATTAATTTATATTTTAATTATAGTTAGTAATGCAAGCAACAATACCGTACTTCTTGGAACAAATTGAACGGGATACGGTAAAACAGGGTAACAGTATGATTGCTGTAAAACATGAAATATCGATTTATACTACACTTTGTGTTGAAATGAAAGCACTAGTAAATTGTTGTGATATTCTTGCAAGGTTAATTTTTGTAAAAATAATTTAATTAGCAATTAACTTTTGTATATATTGAGGGAATTAAATATTCTTATTCAATAATTAATTAATGATATTTCACTAATTAATGATATTTATTTTAGAGGACCAACACGAACATTTGATATCGTTAATAGTGTCAGTGATCGAGGAAAATCCTTTATTGCTGATTCACCTCAATTCTTTGATCCACCAACATTAATTGAAGATGAAACAAAAATACATTACTCGTATATTTCTCGTTTTCCTAATTGAATAACTAGAAATGATTAAAATGAATTTTCAAGGAAATGATTAATGATTTTGTTCAGATAAGCAATTTAAGTATGTAAAAACATTTTTAAAAATATCCTAATTAATAAATTCTTAATCAAAATATCAATTTAATTAAGGATTTAGTTAGATAGAATATATTGAATGATTGATATATAGCGAGTTTTTTGATTCATAAATTCCGATTTCTTTTTTTTTTTACAATGCAACCATAAAATGATATCATCATCCTAAAAAGACATACTATCGCAAAGTTTTTCAGTTAATCTTAATTATCACAAATTTTTAATTAAAGAAAGAAAAAAACTTTTACCAAAATTTAATTAAAGAAAATTTCTGTCTAACATCAAGCATAAATTAAAAATTTACACTTTTTTTTTGATACTATTTCAGATTGATTTTCATTAATTAAAAGAATTAAAAATTAAAAATAAATAATATTTGCAGAAATGTGAAAGATAAGAAGAATGCTGTTAGCTCAGATGCTATTGATAATATTGAGGGACAACGTGAAATATTCCGTCGTCCACGTGATGCACTTCTTATACTTGCAGCTACATTTATTGAGAAAGCAAAACCACGCATAAAAGAACTTACTAAGCTTGCATCAAATATTGAACATATCAAAATTCCGGAATTATTCGATCATAAATGCTTTGTGGTAAATAGATTTCCGGAAAAAAAAAGTGCAAAATTAGCAAAAATAATTTGGAAAAATTTCAAAATTTTCGTAAATCATTTAACATTATATATTGCTAATTTTATAACTTTTTATAAGAAAAAAAAAACATCTATATGTTAATATCATTGAAAATTATCAAATATTTAATTAATTGATTTTTTAAAATGTAAAAAAATATTATTTAAATTAAAACTTATCAATTTAATCTCTGTTAGGACAATCATTTTAGAGAAATTTTGAATAATGTTAAGATTAAAAAATTTATCTTAAAATTAAAATATATTATAAAATTTACTAGCATTTGCCTTTATTTTCAGAAATTAAATGAAATTGCTCTTGCATTATTAAAAATTGCACCATATGATTTGGGTACAATAGCTTGTCTTGGATTACAAAAGTAACTCTTATCAATTCCTTTTATTTTTTCACATTGCTTATTCGTATAAAAAAACTTTGAAAAAATAATAAAAATTTAAAAAAAAAATTTTTTGAAAAATTTTAAATTTTATTTTTTTAAAAATATTAATTTAAAAATTTTAACAGATATTTCTCAGTGATATTATTAACAACTGATTGGTCAATAGAAAATAATCGACCAGCATTAAATTTTGTTTTACGACGTTTGGATAAAACAATTCAAAAGATTGGTAAAAAAATTATCTTTCGACGACGAACAAATTGGATTGCTTTAACAAATTGGCTTAATGGTTTACATCAAACACTTGTTGCCTTTCCTTATATTGCTCATTCACATCCTCTAAAGGTATTTTAATTATTTCAACTAAATTTCTATAATAGAATTTTCTTTCTTTTTTTTTACTCAATGATGAATAAAATTTAAGTTATATTTTTTAAAAATTCAAAAAGAAAGAAAATAAATAAGTAAACATATTAATTCAAATATAATCAATTTCTTTTTTTTATTTTCCATTTTTCAGTCTACAACATTAATGTGTTTACGAATAATGATCGGTGATCCATTAAATGATGATCTTTTCACTCAATCAAATACTACCTTTCAACCGTTTTACATGGTACTTGTCCACCTCAACCATTTGTACTGCAGTCCTTAA
>NW_018108469.1:17304-26947 GCF_000183805.2 Loa loa
TAGATTTAATTCAAATTCCAAAATTAAGCAACATTAAATTAAGCAATTATGCATAATGATGTAATAAATGTAACACAATTATAGCATATATCTAATTAATTTAATAATTAAATTACATCTATAATACATATTAATAAGGCTATTTCTCTGCGACAATGAGCAATTTTTGGACTTAAAATAAACTTTTCCTTTATTTTAGACTTGAAAATAAACACTTCATCGATTATTTATATTACAGAAAAGCCACAATTTCAAACGAAAGATTTAATATTTTGCTTAAATTTGATGCAAAATGGTATTAATCCACCATTAGCACGGCAAAGTGTCGCACCATTAATGAGCTCAAATTTAGCATCTACTTTAATACGAGGATCTAATACTCATGGTAAAATGTTCTTTTACTAGTTTAATAATCTGAAAAAAAATAACTTAAATAATACATTTGTAGCAATATTTTAGAATAAATTATAGATTTGTAACAGTACTGTAACATTAATTATAAATTCATAGCAATACTATGGTACTAATTATAGGTTTACAACAGTACTATGACACTGATTTTAGGATTGTAGCAGAGTACTGTGGTACTAATTATAGGTTTTCAACAGTATTATGGCATTAATTATAGGTTTGTAGCAATACTTTGGTACTGATTATAGGTTTGTAATAGTATTGTAGCATTAATCATAGATTTGTTGCAGTACCGTATCACTAATTATAAATTTGTACCAATACTGTGGTATTAATTATAGATTTTCAACGGTACTCTGGCATTAATTTCAAGATTGTAACACTACTGTGATATCAATTATAAATTTCCAATAGTACTGTGATACTAATTATAGGTTTGTAGCAGTACTTTGGTACTAATTATAATTTGCAACAATACGATAATATTGATTATGAATCATTACTAAATATAGGGATATTTGATGCTTATTTTTTAAATTGAAAATAATAACTCGTTTTTTTTAAGTTAGAATTTATAAAAATCGGAAATTTATTAATTTAATTTTTTTGTAAACTTTTAATTTCACAATTACAATTTCTCTAATAAATGAAAGATGCCTTATTAAAGTGTCTTTTTTTTTCTTCTTTTCTCCTACAGGTTCAACGATTATAGATGTTTCCGGACGACAGGGTTCCGTATCCGTAACAGAACGTGGACATTCTGCAACTGTAACAACGCATCGTATTGTTCGTGAAACAGTTTGTCAAGCTATTTTTCTAGGTACATTATTGCGACAATTAAAATCAAAAAGTTTTTTTTTTTACAGTCAATTTCAGCAAGTTTTATTTGTCAAATTTTTGGAAAAGTATTTGAAATGCATCAACTTTTTTCTTTTAATTTTTCAAATTAAATTAATTTTTCTTTTCTCTAGCTCTCAAAGTGATGATAATAACATTCGAGAAGCAAATGACATTATTATGGCCACGGGTATTTAAAGTGATTCGTGATTTGATTGGTAAAAAAATTGGTGGCACATCATTATATTCATTTATTGATTTTATGGTTGATATCAATTTGCCAATATCACTTATCATTCTACCATTCCTACAAAGCAAAGTATTTTAATTATTTCATTAAATTAATTAGTGTGATATGTTGGAATATACTATGCAACATTAAGTGCAAATAAATTTCGATTATATCATTAATGCTAATTGTTATTAATTAGTGGAAAGTTAAACTTGAATCTATTACTTAAATTAATAGTTACACCTTTTCAAATCATATATTTTTCAAAAAAAAAACCATCATATTTAATTTTTTTTCTTATACTTTTTTCCTTTTTACCTTTCACTTCCCAATCAATTATTTATCAGAAATTATTTACCAAATTTATTGAGGCCAATCATTTCGATTATTAACAATTTTTTTTCAAAATGATAAAATAAAATTTCAATTTGAAAATCGATTATAAAATTTCATTTCTCAAACAGAAGTAAAGATTTTATAAAATTTTTGCATGGAATTTTTTATTTTTTTTTCTGTTAAATGCTTATTTGGGCGTAAAATTGCAGATAGCGCAAAAAGTTTCAAATGAACAAGAAGCTGCATGGCAAGTAGAATTTAAAAAACGCCTACAACTATTAGGTGGTGCATCAGGATATGGTATTCGTGGATATGGTTCATTGTTAGCGGAATTGTCACATGAGTTACAGATGATGAAGGAAGACTTTTCGATGAGAGCTTTTGGTATGCTTACATAATCTATATTTTATTCTAACCATTCAATTCAATTAGTTAAATTTTTTTTTGTATATATTTATTTTTTATAAATACGGAAAACTTTCCAATAATTTGAAATCACACTTTGTCAAAGCCTTAATTTTGGAGGACAACATCATAATTATTCATCAATCCGTACGATCATTGAATAATTTTATTTCAAAAATTATTTGAAATATTCCAATTAGAAATTGCACGATCTCATACACCAACGATCACAGAACTTCACAGTGATTCGGGTAGTTCACAAAGTACCGTTGGATATCGTCATTCAAATACACGATCAAATGCTAATGATTCAAGACGCTTATCAACGATAACAATTACAAAATTAAATCGAATAGCTTCTTCAGTACAACATAAAGGTTTTCCTCATATAATTCTTTAATACGAAACTTTTTTTTCTTTTTTTTATTTCGAAATTTATAAAATTAAATTTTAAGAAAAAATGATATAGGTTATATGTGAAATTTTGAAATTATTTATCTTATTTTTTTTTTTTATTTAGTTTTTAATCTTTATTGTTGCTCTAGCAATGTGCACAATAGATCATCTGGGAATCAATATAACTGAGGAAAGGAATTTCTAGAAACAATACCTGAAAGGACAATCGTTGAAGGTACAGAAGATGACAATTCACATGTGATATCTTCATCAACTACAAATGCAGCACAAACTCATTCCATTGGTTAGCATTACATTTATTTAACAACAATACTATTTAATTTTAATTAACTTCTAATTTTAGTTGACAATTTTATTAAGTATAACTAACTATTCAATAGCATCAAATAAAAAATATCCATATAAACTAATGTTAAAAGGATTTAAATGCAAAATTTTAATGAAACATTCATTATAATTCTATCAACATGTAAAGGATAAAAATATATATAAACTAAAATAAAATAGCTTAATTAATCCTCTGTGTACTTAATGATAAATATAAAATGATAAATAAATTTAAATTTCAAACTACGAATGAAATAATTGCGAAATGGAAAATGACAAAAATAAATTTCAAACAATTTCGAATTAATGTTTTATTTTCGTTTACTTTATCAAATTATCTAATCTGATATAGTTATAGCTCGGAATTCATTACAAAAATTATCAAGCAATAAACTTATGATAAGATAAGGATGATAGATAGGGTTGTAATATTTGCTGATTTTTTTTTCTGCGTAATTTCCGTAGTTTATTTTCATTATTGCTGATAATGATAACAAGTTTTTGAAGCATTTAATCATTTAATTTTAATTTATCAAATTCCTCTCTTTTCTTACTTTTTTTTTATTTTAAAAAGAGAAAAGGTAGACATTTTTCGATGATTAAAATCTGATGTTTGTTTTTTTTAAGGTTTTGAAAAAAACGTTTCGGGAAGGTTCTAATTTTTGAGAAACATTTTAGATTCAGAAAAACGTACAGTTGTGGAATTGCATGATTTACCGTTGTTTTCGAAACATCAAAATTCACCAAATATCGAAAAAAGGTAAACCATGCGACAAAAGTTAAGAAGTTTTACTCCTTCGTATATCGATTTTGACAATGCGTCAGATTAGCAGCGGAAAAGATTCCGGATGCGGAAAGTTGCTCGACTGTTTCGTTTAATTTATTCCGCTGGTTAAATGTTTAACTACTAACAATGCTTACCTCTTAAAGTAATTTAGAAAATTTTAAATCCGAAAAGTTATTCCTGTTAATACTGGAATTGTTAATTTTGAAATCTTTGAGAAAATTTGCATACTCGATATGATTTCATAAATAAATGCTCCAGTGATAGTTTGCAAGAATAAATTATTGTTTTAAAAAAAAAAAAGCAATCCTTTAAACTTTATAGGCAACCAAAATTGGAAACTCTCGTACTTCCATCAAGTTTGGAGGAACCACTTCGTATGCCTTCAGAATCAGAAAAACCAAAAGGTGATTAATTACTTTCCAATATCTATCTTACAAATAGTAGGAATTCAGGCAATGCGCAAATGTTCCATCACCAGAATAGAAGCTTCAATTTTTGATGTCAAAAAAAGATCAAAGAATTAATTGAGCGATTATTCAGCTATCAATATATTAATGTTGGTTGAATAATCGAATTAGATTTTGAAAGAGATTGTTAAATTTGAAAATTCCAAAATTTCTAACATATCATATCTTTTTCAGTCGTATCATTTACAACACCAGTGGGACATCGGCGTGATTCAAGTGGTGATGAGGATTTTGTTGATCGTATTACGGCACGACATCATTATGTATAAAATTATTCATTGTGATATAATCATCTATTAGGGGGGATATGCGTAATTTATGTTGGTTGTATGATTTGTCAAAGCTTATTAGATATCAATCATTAAATCATTTAATTAAATTGATTTAGTAGGTTAATTGCTTATTTTTTTTTTTTGATTAAATGTTTTTGTTGTTTATAATTTGTGCATAATTTTATTTGATAGTAATAAAGAATGCTAAAATTTTTGCTTATTTTGCAATTAAATTTAAAATTTAAAATCAAATAAACATCGAAAATATTTCACTTTATTTATTTTGCTAATAAATTTATTTCATTTTGATATGTTACAAAATCAAAATCCGTAGCTTTAGTCATTTTCCCTAGCAGATTATCAGCAAAACGCCGTCGTGATAGTGATTGTTCTGCTAGAATTGTTTTTCTCGAAATAATAACATACTTCGATAAACCTTAAAAAAGAAAAAACAAAACAAATATTCAAATAATAATACAATAATTCGTTTAAATTTGTAAAATTATTTCGAATCATAAATTAAGAAGTATTTATTTGAATTTAAATTTAATATTTGAAATATTTATTTTAATTTAAAGAAATATTTATTTGAATTTATTTATTATTAGAAATATTATTTGAATTTTATTTAATATTTATTTGAAATTCAATAAATTAGTGAATTGTAGGAAGTAAATGTGTTAAAAATATTTTCGAGAATTCAATTTTCTCGTTTCCACTTTTTTTTTCTGATATGGAAGAAGAGAGAGATTGCTGATAATAAATGTTACCGGATATAGTAAGTATATCATTTATACTTATATATTTATATATTTTATACTTTATACAGGTGGTATGTCAAATCGATCGCAGTAGTTGATTGTACTTTAATTTTTTTTTTCTGATAAATTTTAATTTTTATATCTCACAAAAATCTTGATATGTATATAATTTAGGTATAAAAATGAGATGGAAGCAAAAAAGAAGAAAGAAGAGGTATCATTCTAATTATCATGATAAAACTTGGCTAGCTTAATTAGCCGATGAATAGACTTATGTTAGAAGGAACAAAAATAATAGACGGAAATAATTAAAGTATTTTTACATAATTGAAATAACTTGGAATAATTGTGGTAGATTCATAACATAAAATTTTATAATATAAAAGATTTTATTTAAAATATTTTTAGATGATTTAGAATGATTAAATATTGTAAACCGTTCCTTATAAACTTAGTGATAAGAGATAAGGATGATAAGGATGTAATTCTTGTTAGTTTTTTTTTTTGTAAATAAAATATTATAATAACAGATAATGATGATAAGGATGTAACTCTCATTCTATAAAGAGCTAAGATGAATGAATAGAAATCATTCTCTGATTAAAAATTATTCATTGAATCTTATCATCTCATTACAATGGTTAACTTTCATCCTTATCATTTCTTAACAAATAGCATCATCTAAAATCTTCACAAATATTTTTCTACAATGACTTACAAATTAACCTAATGATCGATTCTATTCTTTATTATTTGCTAATATCACTTCTATTATGTTTAAGAATTTTTAAATTACAAGAAGTTTTTTGCTTAAAACATTTATCGTTATCAACCAATAAAACAAACCAAGGAGAAAATTGTCCAACATTTTTGCAACAGCTTATCTTATCATATCTGATATCAACAAGACAAGTGTTGACAAATATAAAATGGAATAGAGAGAAATGATTTATTTCTTACTTTCAACATTATATATCCATAGGTGCATATATTGATCATCAATGCCATGAATGCTAGAATTGTTGATGTGACAGCAATGACAAACATTAATTCATTTTTACTTGATGCTTCATTAAATGATGATTCATGCATGAATTGATGCTAAAATCAAAAGCATAAAATGAGATAGATGATCGATGATAACAAATGTATGAGTAATGGCTAGATTATGATAACGATTATGTTAGTGTAGGAGTGAAGCAATTGATAGTTTAGGAATGAATATTCTTATAAGTATAAGTAATCCATTTGTTGATTAGTGAATTAATTAATGAATTGATTGAAATAATTCAGGTAAAAAACTTATGTTAGTCGATCAATTAATGAATTAATTAATTCGTTAATTAATTTTATTGAAAATTAAAATTTAGACTATTCCAGGAAACAGTTCTCAAATTTAACAGCATTTTTAATCTAACCATTATTTAAACAACCGCACTGTAAAAAAATAAAACAATTGTCAAATTTATGTTAATATTATCCTATTATATAACTCTGTTTATCGTAATATTATTTCCTATTTTATGTAAAATGATATTTTGGAAATTAAAAATTAAAATTGAAAATGAAAAATATTTGTAATTAATAAATTATTTCAATTAATTTATAAATTCATTTATTTGTCACATTTGATTGTTATGGAAAAATTAAAATTCTATTACTTATCAATTCCATGGCGTAATTTTATTTATTTCATCCTCAAGTATATTCATATTCAAGTATATTCATATATATTCTCAAGTATATTCATATTCACATTAATGCTTGATAATAAACGAAAAGTATAAAATGTTATCAAAGTTAATGAAACTAATTAAGTAATATATTATAAAAATTAAGTAATATGTTATAAATTAAGTAATATATTATAATTAAATAATATATTATAAAATTATAAATGAAAAATTCAGCAAAATCATAAATTAAATATTTCAAAAACGGTTTGATAAGCATTCTGATAGGTATGTACCTGTTATCAATATCATGATAAGCATTCTGATAGGTATGTACCTATTATCAATATCATAACAGATGCATAAAGTGGAAGGAAGATGCATGAAGGATATAAGTTGAAAGTGATACTTCTGTGTTGTAAAATGTACGTTCATATTTTACAATTATTTATTCAAATTTTTAGAAAGTTTTACTCACATCCGCTTATTAGTACTTAACTTTTAATGGTAGTATATGCAGCAAAAAGCATTTTATCAAAAATCAGCTTCTACAAAGCTAACATTCTCATTACTGATAAACTGTTAACATTTTCATAATCGATGTCAAAGGTCAGCTTCTACGACGTCAACATTCTCAGTACTGATAAATCGTTAATATTTTCAAAAGTTTTTTTCTATTTTTTGAATCATTCATCCAAAATGTCAATGTCATAGTAATAATATATTTAGCAAAAATCATTATCATAGCATCATATCAATGCTACAAAATGATTATCTATATAAATAGCAAAAAAATAATTGATGGAGATAAGGAATTTTCATAAAGAGACGATGTCAAAGGTCAGCTTCTATGAATTCCATATGTCGGTCCGAAGATAGACAGGGATAAGGTCCGGTAATAGTCGGGGTTTTTGGTAGGGATTTCTATGAAATGTTAACGTTATGATATCAGTGTTTCTTTTCTACTTTACTTTTGCTAATAATTAACTTTTACAATTAATGATTTGCTTTTGCTAAGACTTTTTGGTTCAGTTAGCTGCATTAACTCGGATAACTTCCAATGCTTACAATTTATGGAACGATTCGCAACAAAGACTTGTCATTCTGGATACTTCTGATTATTATTTTGAATATGTTTCATTCAAGGAATTATACGATAATTGATTGAATGGGTAGCGAAGTAGCAGATCTGGATGGAGTTGACGGACGATTATTAGCGTTGGCTGGATCACCTTCTCAATATATCAAATTAAATGTCGGCGGTGCATTGTATCAAACAACAATATGTACTTTGACCAAACATGATTCCATGCTACGGGCTATGTTTTCTGGCCGGATGGAGGTTTGTTTTTTCATGTTTGATATCACTTCTTTAATTTTTTGATAGAATAACTGATATTAACCACTTTTAATTCCTTTTAAGTCTTCATCATTTACAGTTCAAGTTCTAAATTTCTATAAGTACTTAGGCAAACTTTGCTGATGTGAAGTACTTTTTATTGTTTTACCACTTTGCTGCTAAAAAAACAAGAAATTAATGTAATAAATAATCAGTTGATACGATGATTTGAATGATGTTGTGATATTTCAGATTCTAACCGATAGTGATGGTTGGGTGCTGATTGATCGTAATGGAAAGCATTTTGGTACGATTTTAAATTTTTTAAGAGATGGTTATGTTCCATTACCGGAATGTCGCGTTGAAACAGCTGAAATACTGGCTGAAGCGAAATATTACCTTATTCAGGTAAGATTGAGCTTTTGCCATTTATTAGTAATTCATTGCAGAAGAGGGTTTTTAAGATTTATGTTTTTTAATTTATGATGCAATTGTTTATAGGACTTAGTGCAATTGTGCCAAAATTGGTTAAAAGTGATAACAAAGGAAGACGTCGAACCAGCCGGTATCTGCAAAGTCCCGCTTATTAATACTAAAAAGGATTGTGATCGTATTGTAACTAGTACCACAAAGGTTCTGTTTCCATTGCTTTTGTGGATGAATAAAATACTTCGGTACTCAACTTATTCCTTCTATAAAAGTGAAGTTTGGTAATGGTTTATCTGCTTAGTCCTCCATTTAAATGCCTAATAATTTCAGCAGTTAGATGATGTGCAAATCCATCGGAAAATGCTGCTTGAGATGTCCAAGCAAAGCTTAAAAAAAAAAAAAAAAAAAACTAACTGTTTGTCAGTTAAATAAGAGAAGGTATTTGAATCTCCGTTGTTCTACATTATGAGAAAACATACACACTTGTGCGACCACCAATGAACATACTGCAGTAAAATGACGAGCAGTCGTGCTATATATGTACTAATATTTTTTCGAAATATAATCTAGCGTAGAGACCAGATGAGAAGTTCATTCACTTCATTGGATTGCATATTAGGAAAGCATTGATCATCTGGAAGCTTTCGGATTATTTCATATCAAGTATATAATTTCTAAATAGTCTATCTTGCATAAGTTTTTGATTTTAGCCCGTTATAAAGCTTCTAATTAATCGGCATAACAACAAATATTCCTATACTTCTCAGTCGGACGACAACTTAATGAAGAATTTGGAACTATTTGATCGACTTGTTACACGATTTAATGATCGTGTCCTTTTTGTAAAAGGTAACTGCTCCTTCACATGTTTGCTAGTTAAATTAAATTGCTAATTGCTAACTATGCTTTTTCATAAGATGATCATTCGTTTTGCAGATATGGGTGCAGAG
>NW_018108469.1:27178-31776 GCF_000183805.2 Loa loa
TACACACTTGTGCGACCACCAATGAACATACTGCAGTAAAATGACGAGCAGTCGTGCTATATATGTACTAATATTTTTTCGAAATATAATCTAGCGTAGAGACCAGATGAGAAGTTCATTCACTTCATTGGATTGCATATTAGGAAAGCATTGATCATCTGGAAGCTTTCGGATTATTTCATATCAAGTATATAATTTCTAAATAGTCTATCTTGCATAAGTTTTTGATTTTAGCCCGTTATAAAGCTTCTAATTAATCGGCATAACAACAAATATTCCTATACTTCTCAGTCGGACGACAACTTAATGAAGAATTTGGAACTATTTGATCGACTTGTTACACGATTTAATGATCGT
Source organism: Loa loa (assembly GCF_000183805.2). Lineage (NCBI taxonomy): Eukaryota > Metazoa > Nematoda > Chromadorea > Rhabditida > Onchocercidae > Loa > Loa loa. The sequence continues at coordinate 27,536 of NW_018108469.1, forward strand.
GTCCTTTTTGTAAAAGGTAACTGCTCCTTCACATGTTTGCTAGTTAAATTAAATTGCTAATTGCTAACTATGCTTTTTCATAAGATGATCATTCGTTTTGCAGATATGGGTGCAGAGAATGCAGAAGTATGCCAGTGGACATTTTTTGGACAAGGCAGAAAAAAGGCCGAAGTAAGCTGGACAAGTTTTTTCTTTTATCATATCAAGATCAGTTTTTTCTGCCAGATCGGATTCTTCATACCTCAAGTTTTTTAGAATTAACTCTTTCCTTTCATATCAATACCCAGTATATTTTACTATGCAATACAAATTTGTTTGTTTTTCTCATTGAAATTCACACTTTACGGCTTCATTGTTTTTAACTGACTTTTTTAGGGGTTATTGTTAATTTTAAAACACTTTGTGCGATGTGATATATGATCATTTATCGTCCATCGAAGTGATCAGTCTGATCATTATTTTCATAAATCGCGAAGCTGTTTACCATTAAATAAATTACAGATTTGTTGTACATCAATAGTTTATGCAACTGATAAAAAACAAACGAAAGTCGAATTCCCAGAAGCTCGTATTTATGAAGAAGCAATGAACGTCTTACTCTTTGAAGAGCGACACGTTTGTATTCGGTGTGGTGGTGAAGGCGGGAGCTGCTCACCACCACGCGGCCTTTCTACGTCCCAATTGCAGCTTCCACCATTTATTTATTCGTCTCACAGCGCTTCAGTTTCGGTGTGTTTTAATACATCGATTTTAAAAGTAAAAATTCATCTTGTCAAATAGGACTGTCATAGAACATAGAACTGCGTATTTTATAGAAATGAAATGAGTGAGAAAATTTTTAAATATAACTATATATTTTTGCGGAAGGATTTTTCTGTAGAATGTAATATTGGATATCTTTCCAGCCACAGTGTACTTCACCTGCTTTGTTTGGTAATGATGTGCCAGGAACTAGCGGGCAGGATGATCGACGTCGTGCTTCAAAATTGATTGATGGACGCTCAAATAGCCTTGTTGTAACAACCGTTAGTGAGGATACAACATAAATGTAAATTTTACATCGGGGATTTCCGATATCGGGATAATTCCAGTAAAGTCTCTGGAGAACTGCAGACCTAATTTGTAAAAGTTTTTTTCTACACTGAAACAAGTCCGGGAAAGTTTGCTGCTGGGAGAAATGAGTGATTACTTTGTTTACTTCCAGTGTTTATTTTATGAGGCTTGGTCCAAGAGTTTTCTTCCTTGCCAACAACACTAAGATTTATCGTTAACATTACTTGACTGTTGGTTGTTTAAGGGTAGGTTTTTAGTTCAGAAGAGTACTTCTGATTTAAAATTTTTTAAATCTACTTTTGTGGAGCGCAAGAGACCGTAATTTTTATTGCTTTTCGTGATTTACTTCAGTGTTTAACTTTCTCTGTTGACTAGGAATTTGAGCTTGTTTTATTAATTTCATGTTTTATTATATTTGCATTTTACGCTTCGGCTTTCTTTTTTTTTGAATAAAAATGTGCAGGAACAAGATTTTGTAATTCTTCTATCAGTTAAGAACGTATTCTTTGGCTTCAATACGTAATAAGCATCCGATTGTATAGTATTAGATGTCAATAAGTTCCGTGTGACTGCGTTACATCTCGTAAAACTGTGATATTATTGGATTAAAAAATCCGAGATAATGTTCACTATGTTAAATTATTATTTCATGTTATTAGATGAGCTATATTAAATTATTATTTCTTATTACTGAGTTAGTCTATGCTAAATTATCATTTCATGTTAAGGCTAAAATTCTATGCTGGATGAAATGTCATTTAGATTCATTTAAAAAGAAAAGTCATATGATCTTTCATTGTTAAAATATGTTTGTAAATGTTAATCGTTTGTATAATGTTTCTAAATTATGTTTTTGAAAATAAAATCTCATCTAGCGGAGACGTAAACTGGATTAGAGGATATACCTAAACAGTATTCATGCGATTATTTTTTTATTGCTTATGTGTGTCATTTAATTATTGGATTACAAACTAAAACTCTTTATTTTTGAAATGTTCATATTTTAGCTATGACAGCTGATCTGTTAAAATTATGTGACCCAGCAGCTTATTATAATCAATTCTTATCGGAATCAATTTATCCAGATGGTCGGTCAATTAGTCGCTTTCGGCCAATAATGCTACGGGTTAATTTTTTGTCATTTCTCATTTCTCCATAAAATAAAGATATTATAGAAGTACATGCTTTGATACTGTCCGTGATAAGAATTGACAGAGAGCAATGGAAGGGACATGGAAGATCAAAATTTGGGTGGCCCTTTCTCTATGTTTTATAGATTTAGATGGGTGTTAACGGACGATCAGCGGGTTCCAGTTTTGCTCGACAAGGCGGGGCAACTGTTACATGTAATATTGAAGCATTGTTGGCACCCGTTTCGGATGCTCCCATTATTATGCCCATTATACAGGCTGCTCCAAATATACCAAAAGTAGGTTTTGTTTTGTTTTAATTTTCACGATTAAGTAAAATACGAAAATTAATTCTGGTAAAAATTTGAACATTTGAACATACCTTTCCGTTTACGATATTAATGAATGTGTTGTACAATTTGATGATCGGAAGATTTCTTTCGTAGAATTTGGTCGAAGATGCAATGGTTATGGTCAATCAACTTGTGGCACAAAATGCCTTCTGCACGAAAGATGCATTGAAAACGGCGGGTGGACGGCTAACATGGCTTCTTAATTTACATATCATGGTAATTTTGTGATGCCTTTATATCTTCATTGACTTACTGTGTCTCAGGAAGGTTGTCAATTGAATCAAAAACCACTTAGCAGAGGCCATGGTATTGTTATAGTGGAGAGCTATTCAAAATGAATTTTACTAAGTTCAAGCACAAAACGTGAAGCGGTTAAGCGATGGAATTTCCTGTTCAAGTGTAGTGTAGCTTTTGTGTTTATAAGAGATATAGAATTTACTGAATAATACGAAGTTATTACAAAGCAATTACACTATTACAATATTACATCATGTCAAATGACTGTAGGAACGCTTTCTAGATTTTAAACGTTGACGGGGCTATATGTGATGCCTTATGTACATGTATAGCTGGAGCATTGGTTGACTTGCGGCTTCCCGATGTTTGTACTGATTGTGAAGAAGATATCCCTATTGATATCAACAAAGTTAAACTCAGCGAGACATTTCATCACATCGAAATTGTGGATATTCCGGTTTCATCGACATTTATCGTTTATGAACCACCAAATGAAGAGGTAGACACTTTCATTCGTTACTATCATTCTGCGATGTATTTTTTTCTTTCATAATTTGTGTTGAATTGTGTTTACTAGCAAATGTTTTCTTAATCATGCTGTCGTAGAAAGCTTCCAATAATTTCTCGATTTTTTTTCTTTATAAAAAATCTTTTTTATAATCTCAAGCATTACGTAAATATTGAAATTTTGTTGATGAGATCATCTCACAGTTCTGTAGTTGGCGATTTCTCCAACGAATGCCCACCATCTCATCGTAGCATGGAAATTTTAGACAGTTCTACTATGGCAGAGAGTATTATATACTCCCAGAAACTTTGGGGGCTGAAAGTACCGCCATCTGTTAATGGGTAGTGATCACTAGGAGTGGGTTAAATGCTATCTATTGGAGATTTAACGAGTTTTGTGGGGTTAGTACAAAGTTTTTGTAGCCCGTTGTAATGGAAGATTACACAGCTTTGCAGTTTAGTTTTCACTTTAATTTTCGAGGAATTTATATTCAGTCTTACTCATTGGAAATAGCAACATCTCTTGAGAGCTTTGTTTATGACTTTAGGCATGAAAAAGGAAAAAAAGAACTCATTCAGTCATAATTTACATACAGTTCCAAATATTAAAGTGTGAAATGAAGCTTAACGTTTCGAATTATGTAGTACTTGATGAAGTCATAATAGACCCTATTAACGAGTCTGTTTTGCAGGTGAAAATTCTTTGTGACCCAGTGTCCGAATTATTTCGGGTAGCTCCTAACACAGTAATGATAGTAGTTGGAAATAATGCTCGAATCCATCGTATAAGTCAATCAGGCATATGCGGTGATGAAAATACGATGCGACATATGGTTGAGATGGCCGTTGGACGGCAGAAAGTAGTAGCTGAATCGATGCTTAAAGCTAAAGAGGCCCACTTAATGAGAGAAAAGGAATAATATCTTTGAATATATATATATATATATATATATATATATAT
>NW_018108469.1:32810-38260 GCF_000183805.2 Loa loa
GACTGTCTACTCTTCAACATGGTTTTCCTTTTTCTCAGTTTGCTTAATTAATAATAGTATTATTTAGTGGAAAATTAATGGTAATAAGATTAGGTAAAACATAGTTAGGGGATGTGTAAGGTCTTTTTTTAGCATTGCAAATTTATGTCAAAAATTTTTCGACTTTTTTAATGTCTTATTTTTGAACGTCTCAAGATTAATTATTATCTGTAGGCTTTGTTTCATCCAATCCTCAATTCCTGAGTTTTCAATGTCTTTCTTTTTTCTTTTTTAACCCTAAATCATCCCTAGGAATTGTTGGTTAAACTTTAGCCAAATTCCTGATTCTCTTTAATTATTTCCCCGAATAATAAAGTTAATAGTTTTAGTAGTTTGTATAGATTTGTTACTGTTATACAATGATATCTGTAATACTTGAAAATAAGGAAATGCAAACATCAGAAAACTTGAATGTAAATTTGGAGTGTCGAAAGATTGATTGATCCCAAAGATATCATAACTATGATTTATTTTATATAACATTTGGTAGTGTCATTTATTGTTATCAAAAATTAGAAAGCTATTGTCTGTATCGAAGTATTATATTATAGTAATTATTTAATTTTATATTTAAAAACGCGATAAAATTTGATGTTTAAAAAAAAACAAAGCTAATTTCACAATTACTTCACTTCTTTTCCATATTATTCTGCAAAACTTTGTATTTCTCTTTTCTGCAACAAAATTAATTTTGCTTACTTCATTGTAGGCAAAATAAATAACTCATAAATGGCACTACCAATTCCATCATTGCAACATATTTTTGCCAGCGTTGATACTGATCGTTCTGGTAGAATTAGTGTGGATGAATTACAACGGGCGCTGTCAAATGGCACTTGGAATCCGTTTAATCCTGAAACTTGTCGGTTAATGATAAGTAAATTTTTTCCGATTTGTCATTAGACGAATATTTTAGCATTCCTGGCAATATTGATGAAAACAATTTATTTGAAGCCTTAGAGCTAATCAGTCTAAATTATAGCGACTTCTCTTAGGAAATTTATCAAGCATGTCATAAAGAAGAAAAAAATTATGATCGAACTTAGTTATTTTACTTTGAATTAAGATTATTTATCTTGCTTTAAATCAAAATCCAGTTTCATTGCACATGTGGCTTAAAAGCAATATGAAAGCGGAATGGTAATTATATTATCACAGAAAATTGTTAAAGTGGAAGGTCTTTGTAGGTATGTTTGATTCTGATCGCGATGGTGCTATCAATTTTAATGAATTTTCTGCCTTATGGGATTATATCAATCAATGGACACAGTGTTTTCGTTCCTTTGATATTGATGGTTCTGGTAATATTGATAAACGGGAATTATCAATGGCACTTTCTAAATTTGGTTGTTTATCTTACTTTAAATACTGTAGTGCATTTGTAATTACCTTTTTTTTCATGCTTATTTAATTTTTTCATACATTTCTATGTCTTTTTCCCCTTGCTGAAAATGTTAGAATGAAATGAATGAATGTAAAATAGGTTATCTATCCAGTAACCGAAAAACAGAACAAAGTTAATTCTCGGGATATACCATGTATAGATCCATTTTTCTTTTGCTATTTTGTTTTATACTTTTAGGTTATCGGTTAAGCGATCGATTTATTGGTCTGTTAATGATGAAATTTGATAGAACGCATACTCATCATATAAATTTCGATGATTTTATTCAATTATGCGTTGTTTTGCAAACGTTAACAGCAGCATTTCGTGACAAAGATACGGATCGTGATGGTGTCATTACTATCGGATATGAAGAATATCTAACAATGGTATTCACTTCAAACATATGAATATGTGATCAGAAATCTTTACCGATATATATATATGTATATATATATATATATATATCACTCGGGTTCTTTCACTTAGTTACCGTAAGTGCATGTCTTATTTAGAGTTACTTAAAGCCGAAACTAAGCTACTATCTCCTACTTTTCAATGAGCAAATAGTGAAATAAATTATTCGAATTTCTTTCTAAACTTTTTGAAATTTAAATTAGATCTGTTCTTTGACCCTTTGATCATACACTTTACTCATTGTCTATTTTGTCTGAACCACTTAATTTAATCGTACTTAAATTACCTTTAACCTTTCGTTTAAAGGCTAGGACCAAACGATCATTTACAAAAGTTCTTTTATCCTTCTTAAAATTAAGCTCCCTTTTAGTTGTGGTTATTTTGTAAAGTATAACTTTGTATTTTCGTTGGCTCCAGTTTTTTTTTGGTTATGTTAATTTTAAGTGTTTTATTATTAAATAATTCATTGTGAGCATTTTTCCACTTTTCCACATCAGTTTTTATTTAGTCTCAATATAACTTGAGTATGTTAATGAAATGCTTAGTTTGACTATTCGAGAAATGAAAAAGCAACAATTATTTTGGGAAAGTTAAGACAAAAAAAGGAAATGGCTGATGACTTTAAATAAGAACTACTGTCCCTGCATGACGAAAATGATCAAATATATTTTTATATTATTACAGTGGAAGGAACAAAAGTTTTGTAAAACTATTTAAATTTAAATCCTTGTCTTTAATTTCGTTTGGTTCCTCTCCACATTTTCTTTTTTGAAGGATTGGAAATTTTTCTTTTACTTATCAATGATAATAGATAGAGCAAGAGGAAGAGGAGTAAATATTAACATGTAACTGATTCGTAGTTTGATGATCCATTACCTTATCATTTCCGTTTCCTTTTGGTTCAGTTTTACAAATCAATAGATATTTGCATTTTATTTTCTTCATCGCTTAATTTTATGTTACATTTTCAGTTTTATTTCAAAAACGATATTTGTACTAAACTATTGTGAACACTTTTGTTCTTTTGTCCTTGCATCGCTTGCTGTATTTGTGTGCATGATTAACACATGTTTGGTGTTGCTATCATACTATATTGCAAGAAATATTTGCATAAAAATTTTAATTGAAATAGTTTTATATCGGAGAACAAATGGTTTTGAGAATAGAATTTGATTAAGCAACAAATTTTAAGTTCAAAGAAGGCTCAATATTCAAATGGATTTTCTTTCTTTTTCTTTTAGATTTTTCAGTGATTTGAGATTGAATTTTCTACTGATTTTACTGGAAATGAATTCGCACATATACGCTTTACTACAATCTATTTCATATCAATCTTTTTCATAACTTCTAACTGTATGAAAAAAAAATGTTAAGCGCTCATTTCAGGCATTTGTGGTTTACCAAATGGGCAAATAAGCAAGTTTATCTCTGTCGAACCACCTCTCTTCTTTCATCCAGGTCAGCTAACCTCAGTTCAACAATTTATACATCCGACTCATTATTACATGTTATTGTTTTTTTTCCCTTTCTGTTTTGTTTTGTTTTCGATGCTATTTTTGCTTCTTGCTCTGCCTCAAAGGAGTCTAATGGTTTCTAATGGTTTCCAAATAATATTGGGGAATGCGCAATCAGCACCTTATCTTGGCAGCATTTCTGTGCTTATAGCTTTCCAATTATTTATTTGATTACTCTATCAATAAAAGATATTCTTTCACTGCTACATTTGGAATCAGCTGTTACGGTCGAATAGATCATGTCATATATTCAAGCAAGCTTCTACTTTTGTTTTTATGTTGTTATTATCCCATCATCTTTCCTTACCATATGCCAAATTTACAATTTAGAATTAATAAAATGGAGCAACATCTGGAAGTATTCATTAATATCAATATAAACCTAAGGAAGGCATTGTAATAGACATCAGAGTTTGCAATATCAGGATTTCAACTATTTTTAGGGCAAAACTGAGCGAGAAGTAGATGTTCCAGAAATTTCAGCGTTTTCAAAATAGTGCTGAGTGCTTCCATTTGTGACCGTCTACATTTTCGTTATGACATTTCTCGACCAAGACGAGTCAACTGAAAATAATTTTAAAATCTCGAGTAATGACGTGAATAATCTGAGTAATAAAGTAATAATAATGGTATAATCTGAATAATAATGAATAAAGGACATAACGTACTTAGGCCAGTTTCACGAGAGAAACAAGGACTTGTGTACTATGAACTAATTTTAAAAACAACTAATTTCAAAGTTTTTCCTAACTGAAAAGGGTACTTTTGCCACATGTCTATCTGATACCCCGACTTCGCAATCTTCCTTACATCAATACTTTTGAATTTAAACCTGCTCGACAAATTGTTTCGGATTGACTAGTTCCGTGCAACCATATGTTATCCTTGCAAGACCTTTTGATTTACCATAATCCACAAGATTTTGATATTCTACATAATTTCCACCACCGATAACAAAAACTATAACGTCCTGTGGTGGATTACCACGCGCACGCTGAGGCCTAAAGATTCAGTATCTTGCGGTTAAGTTCAACGATTAAAGGCTCTGAAATCCTGAAATTCCTTTAAAAAAAGAAAAAAGAAGCGAGTGCACCAAAATGTGCATAAGATATTCATATGATTAGGCTGCATAGGAAAGCATACTCTTTGCCAGTGGAATGCATCAACTTCGGATCGTAATATCGAAATTCCGCGTCATTACACCGTGGATTGGATTGAAAATTACCCGTAAGAATTGAATCAACCATCTAAAATTGTCGTTGGAACAATTTTCACTGCAAAATGAGAATCAACGCCTTAAATTTTAATTCATCTCTAGCATGCTGATTGATAAAGAATATGAAACTTTCGCTTTGTTTTGGAATAATTCAATATTTCAACAGAAAAGGAAAACTTCAAATAAACATGCTTTTGTCAGCGGGAGATTGTGCTTTTTTGGAACAAGGTTCTTCACTCCTTCCATAAATAACTGTGAGCCGCGATTAAGCAAATTTGCAAACATATTATCAGTTTTAATACCACCGCCCGAATAATCGTTTGTTACACGATTCAGGCTCATATTTGATATTGATCTGGAACAGGCATAAAGAGATAAATCCTTCCGAAAATCAACTTTTTTACCTTCTGTCTCCCTAAATTATACATAATTATAAAATGAAAGAGATGACAAAACTCCATTCACTGCCAAGTAATATTTGATAAAAAATGTAGGTTTTACCAGAGTTACTAGCAAAATGGAATTTGCAATTCAGTAATTTACGAGATTATATAATTCATTTAGATGAAAGACGTTTTTCAGGAGAAAACCTCCATGCTCACCTCAATTGTTTAACATATTTGACAGCTGCATCATCCAAGCCAACTTCTTTCAAATAATCAGCCTGTTCTCTTAGTTCATTCTGCAAATGAATTTGATTAAATCACTACCAGAATTATTCAATCACTCAAAAACGCATCTTCAGTGATCCCTGACTATAAGCCGGAGAAAAGTGTGGATGTTTTTCGAAACAAATCTAATCATCACCATTTAATCCGTCTGTCTTCCTGGATGGTACTTTCGTGGTATTAGTGAAAATTAATCATAAATCACTGATTAA
>NW_018108469.1:38474-41354 GCF_000183805.2 Loa loa
CATCCAAGCCAACTTCTTTCAAATAATCAGCCTGTTCTCTTAGTTCATTCTGCAAATGAATTTGATTAAATCACTACCAGAATTATTCAATCACTCAAAACGCATCTTCAGTGATCCCTGACTATAAGCCGGAGAAAAGTGTGGATGTTTTCGAAACAAATCTAATCATCACCATTTAATCCGTCTGTCTTCCTGGATGGTACTTTCGTGGTATTAGTGAAAATTAATCATAAATCACTGATTAATTTTGAAACAACCGCATGAAATCGATGCCATTTCAAACTTCGTTTCTGTGATAGGCAAAAATAATTAGATCAATCTTTACCTGAGTGGTATTAGAGGAACAAAGATAATTGATCAACATAACTCGCAAAGTATCCTCGTGTACACTACACTGACGCATCAGTTCTATAACACTTGCATCGCTCAATAATCCATTCATTATCTTCTCTTCGGCCTCAAAAAGAACGTCAAGCTTCCTGAAGCAAATTAACGAAATGCACCTACAAATTCATATTGATAAAATGAAACCGAATTGATTTAATAAATCTATGACGAGAAAATATGAAATTCTAGATATGAAACTCCTACCGCTGTTTGATCTGATCAAGAATTGTGGTTGCAACGGTTGTATGCAAATCGATTAAACGTTTCTTTTCTAGTAGTTCCGGAAGCGAGCCAACTGTAGAGGTCAATTTAGCTGTTGCATCGCTCAACAAACTAACGGTTTCGTCAGATTCCAAATCATCCATACCCTGGAATAAACATTAATTAGAAGCCCTGATTACTAGATTATTTGGTGCGAGTATTTCCTGAGCGTAATAAACACTTGCGGAATATAAATCTATCGATTCTTACAAAAGAATCTCACTATAAAAATCACTGAACTACTTTGTCCTGTATGTTACTAAACCGATAAACGGTGATTTTCTCTGGATATTAAGTAAACAATTCTTCACTAGTTGAAATTGACAGATAATTTTCTACTCCTTAATTCAGATAAATTATATCGCTAAATACTTGAATCTAAATAAAAAAAATGTGTAATAACATAAAACAGAGTACGTATTAACTTGATACCATAGCATGCTTCAGACGTTTGATTTCATCTTCGCTATTTTTATAAGCCTCAACTTCTTCCTGTATTGCTTCGGCCACCAATGGGAAAGCGCTTCCTTTATGCCCCATCCACAGCTTGTCACGCGAATTCATGTCATATTCCTTCCTTCTCCCAGTTTTATCTTTAATGATGACACGATTCAGATCCAAATCCTGTAAAAATACTGTTGATATTTCATGGTCTCAGGTGAACAGCATGATTCAAATTGTATATATACTACAAATTCACTTTTCAACTTGAACACTGGCTACAATCTACCGTAGTCGAGTAAATGAACGATTCGCAGAGTTACTGAATAGTTCATTCATTTTCCGAACTACTTACTAACAAATCATGTATAAGAGCTTGATAAGTCCATGTATGACGAAGCATTGTTGCAATGTCCATGCCACGATCGGCAATGATTAAAACAGGCCGATGAATAATCAATCGCCCAGCGCGAACACTATCTTGTACAAATAAATTGTTACGAGCATCACGGAAATTATCACGTAACTTCTGGTCTAAACGCTGAAAAACATTTTAGTATTTGTGCAATAGCATGTAAATTGTTTCGTGTTTATTTATGTAGCATTCTTTTTCGCTTGGTTACAGTATATTCTTATAGTTGAAAGATAATGAAATTGTCGCAATGGTTCAATATTGCTACAATACTTCTACTTATAATCCCACTAGGACTGAACCGCACCCAGGAAGAACGGACATTCAGAATAGGTTCTGAAGTGCTAAGCATCATTTTATGCATGAAAATTTCCGATTTCTTAAAGTATCACAAAGTTCTATTGAATATTAAAAACGGAATGGCAGAAGATGTAGTAGAAGAGTCGGTAGTGCCACGGTGGAAGCCTTCACTATTGTTCACAGATAAAATGAAAAATTGCAATGTAAAACAATACGAACATTTGTTATATAAGAACAACTAAAACAAAGTTAACCGAATTTGTTTAGATCAGTAAGTCAAATCAAGAAACTGACTTACCACAGCAACTTGTTCAGCAGCATTATCCTTCAGACAACGTATAATAGGCACTACACCCAGTGTCGCACATACCGAAAATAAGCCATCAACAACAGTATCAATGAGAACTTCCATTTGTTGCGGAGTCACTGCAGGATCGCTTATTGCTAAAAGAAAAGCAACCATCGACATATTCAGTTACTTCGTCCATGAGGTCCAAAACGAATCGGAAGTATCGTAAATGAAGATTTTGAGGAAGTGATTTGAAATTTGAGGATTAGTAATTTTGTGATTTAAACTTGTTAAGGACTGGAAATATATCCAAAGAAATCTAATATACAAAATCCGACAAAAAAAATGAGAGTAAAGAATCATCAAGTGGAAGTGTGCTAATATTTACAAAAAAAAGAAAACCAGTGGAAACCTGAACGGTTATGCAAAGGAACAACGAAAAGCAAATGAAAAACGCACGGCCCAGATAGAAAAGTACACCTAAAATCATAAAAATTGTAAAAAGGGAATAAGTACCATAAAATGAAAAAGGACTGTTGTCGTTATATCGTCGCAGTACAAATAAGTCGTCTTCCAATGATATGAAGTTCAAAAACTGATCCATAAGCTGAAAGTAATTAGTCGCAATGACGATGTTGCAAAGCTGACCGAATACAAGGATAAATTTCTCGAATATATCTTAAAATCCTACCTTCTGAACATGTTGCACCGTTCCACCACAGACAGCAGCAGACGCTAGTTGCTCTAGACGCGGCCTACTCAATGGACTAATCATATTCAGATAATAGCT
>NW_018108469.1:43646-49820 GCF_000183805.2 Loa loa
ATGAAATTTTCATGCTTCAAATGATCGATTATTCCTATTTACGCTAACAGATTGCCTTCATTTGATAATTGAAATAATCCAAAATGATTCTTTTATAGGCTTGGTGACTATTTTTCCGGAAATTTTTGAAACAATAAAACCGGAAGAATTAACTGTACAAATATCATTTCCATTTTGCGTTGTTGATTTGAAACGGAAGGATTATTTGTCACAAAAATGATTCCGGATTTTAATACAGAAGCTAAACTTCTTGTGTTGTAATTTGTTTTTGCTACAGGATATGATTGTAAAACATCGACTGCTCAGGAAATAACTGGACAATAAATAAGTAATGAAAAATCGATTATTCCGGTAATTTTCCTTTACAAAAAGCCATTTTGTCATTAGATTGAATATTTTCATTTCTGTATTGAAAGTTTTATTAACTTACGTTACTTATATGATGTATGATTGTAATACAATGAGTGGACAGTAACATGACAGTATCATATCGATCGAAAAACTTCCACTGATAAATGGTATTTTTGAAATGATGGAATCTGGCATCAAATTTTGTAAGGTATTTTTGAAAAATATTCCTCAAAATATATAAATAGAAGATAGGTAATTAGCCCAACTCAGTAACAACCGTTCCATTGACGGAAAAAAAAACCGTTTTTATGCATTCCGGTAAACCGTACGATCTATGATTTATGATCAGAAGTTTAATCTTTTCGTCGAATAATTTTGATTCCTTTGCTCTCTGGAAACTTTTTATTAATTACATTGGCAAGCAATCGTTTTATGCAAATTGGCAAGTAATCGTTTTATGCAAATGCGATTATAATTTGCGTCATAATTCGGAATTATCAACCAAATTCCTTTAACTCGTGATCGAGTGAAATAGTTCCAAGAGTTATTTCAATAATCGAATATGTAATTTCATCATCAAAAAATTATGATGTATTTTTTCTTTTTTTGATCGGAATTTATTATAATTTAAATAAATTTGCCTCACATTTGAAAGTCTGATTTTTTTTTTGGAGGTGATTTTAGAATCAAAATTTGAATTTTTTAAATTAATGTCTGTTTCAGTTACACCTACATATGGTATAATTCAAAATTTATGACAGAATAATCTTTTTGGAGATAGATTTGGCAACGACTGAAAACTCATTTATACTAAAATTTATTATCAGTATAACAAAAAAAAAATCGATACAAGTCAGAGATATTTCGCAAAAACTACTTGAATTTGAATTTTTTTTCCCAACTTGAATTTTTGAAACTATTGAAGAAGCCAAGTTACAGAACTTTTTGTCAAGTGTTAATCCAAGTTTTATACTGTACAAATTTTCATTTCTATGCGGAAGTACATAGTTTGAGAAATTACTTCGAGATGGATTACTTAAATTTATGGTAGTAATATGTATTGGTTTATGGTAATACCGTGATGAAATTAAGTAGAATATTTTCCGTAACTGAAAGGAAATTTACGAAACATTCTCATCCATCGTCTATCTTCTCTTACAAAAATTCATTTATAAGTTTAAAAAAAAGAAAAAAATTTCTCTGATTAAAATTTGTTTAACAAATTACCAATACAAGAAGTAGTTCTATACTTAACAAATAAGGCCAATGTAATTGAGGACTAGTTAGTTGATTCACTGCTTAGTAATAAGCTTGGCTTTTAGATAATTTGTAAGTTAACATCAGCAATTGAAGATTTTAGTGAAGAATGTTAGTAGAAAATATGAAATTTGAGAAAGGAGATGAATTGTAATGTATGTTTAGATGATTAAATTTCAACCCTTCCAGTTCATCTATTACTAAAAATATTTTAAGATGGAATTGATTGATCGAAAGATCGAAAAGAATTTGAGAAATAATTGAAATTGATCGATTTACAATCATTTTACTGTTAATGAGTTAGAATTTCTAAACATATTCAAATAACGTTAAACTGATACTGAGCAAAAGTTTGACTAAAATAAGAAATTGAACTGAAATACTTCTATTTACTCATTTTTCCTTATCAATGATCAATTAATAACATTTAATTTAGTACCATCCATTATAAATTAAATTGCACATGTTCATCTCTTCATAACAAGCTTTTATTATTGAAGAAATTTTTTTTCGTTTAAAATAACTTTTGCAATTAAAAGAAAAAAGAAACAATGGAATAATTGCAAAGAAATTTGTGATAATATTTGCAAAAAAAAAAAAAAAAAACGAAAATACATTTCAAATATATCAAAATGTACAGAAAAAAAAGTATTTAAATGCATCATTTTAAATGATTTTTTTTTTTCAAATAAACAAAATAGCAAAAGTTAAATATGCAAATACGAAATGAAATTTTTAGTTAGGAATTTCAAATAAAAATGATGAATACATTCCCATATTTCATCTAAAATTTTCAATATTGAAAAGCTTAAAAGTAATTAATATATTCGATAATAACATTTGTTTTTTTTTTTTGTTTAAAATTATGGCCAATTATTCATTTCATATAAAACTGTAACATTTCAAAATGTAATTAAATGCAACATTAAAGCCTTATAGCAATGGTTCTCAATTTTTTTTCTTAATCATTACCCTAACCATTTTTAACTTTTTCATTAGTAGAAAATTCAAGAATAATAAATCCTGTTAATTTGAAAATATACTTTTTAATTACAACAAAACTTTTAAAATTAAGAACGGAAATTTTTAATAAATTTATTTAAAACAAATACTGATAATAATAATCATCAATTATTTTCGATTTATTCCATCTAATACTTTTACGGACTGCATTTTAATTCCCGCGGAATACCAGCTGCTAAGAATCATTGCTCTATTGAATAAAATGCATACAATATAATGAATTAACAATTAATACAATACAATTTTAGAACTTATCATTCGATATCATTATTCATTATTAACTTTTAAGCCTAAATAATCTAAAATATTTTCATAAAATTTCAACATAAATATCAATGCATCATTGATATTTATCAAAATTATATCATAATATGCTTGTAGATAATTTGTCCAAATAATTTCCTTCATATTTTGTATCATTTCTTGTGATTGAATAAATGCTCCCATTGTTAATGATGATAAATTGAAGCGCAATTGTCCTTTCAATAATGTAACGACCATTTCTGCTTCATGATATAATCGTTGGAAGAAATTGTTGTAATTATCATTACATCGAATTGTTTGTGTTAAATCAAATGATAACCATTCATTGATCATTTTAATAACATCACATAGCATTGATGGTTTTGATTGAATACGATTGAAATCATCATAAAGAATTTTAAGCGCAATTAAACTCCAAAAGAGTATGAAAATTACCACGAATAATTGTATTGTAATAATAGCAATATACCTATAAACATTTCATTACAATATTATAATTTAAAAATTATAAATTAAAATCAATAAATCGAAGAATAATTAATTGTTATCATTAATTAATCCTCTCATTTAAATGTATAATTTTGGTTTATATATTGCGCAAATTCGTATTTATTAATTAGAAATGCATTGGATAACCTCGATGATATACTGTAATGCGGAAAAAATATATGATAAAATATTTTTAATTTATTGTTTCTCTCAACGTTTCCTGATAAATGATAATAATAAAGGCATCCTTTTTTTTTTCTTTCTTTTTACTTAATTAATCATTTTACATTTAATGAAAAGGAGTTGAAACAAAAAAAAAAAAGTTATTTTAGAAAAGATAAACTCTCAAACACACAAATAATATTTATAATCAATGCTTGGTTGATAAATGTATTTGTCAGTGATAAAAGAAATATGATTATCAGTAATGTTGAAGCATTTGAAGGATAAATTAATTAATTAAGAGAAAAAATCTAGCAATTAAAACTGCAACGAAATGCTATCTCAGGAATTGATCATTAATTATATATTTTCATTACAATACATACCATATTTTCCTCAAATAACTCTCGGAATTTGCACGAGCATCATTTGCTGTGATTATTTCTGTTATTGGTTGTACAACTTGTTGATCTGATGATATGCAAGTGATAATATCCGTCCTTATCATTTGTTCCTAAAAAAAAAAATCCAATTTTTTTTTAAATTTCGTATTTATGAATAATTTTCAAAATTTTGCGCATGCAAAAAAAAAGCAAAATAGAGAAATAAATATTTCAAACATATAAAAAATGATTTTAAAATTTGAAAAAATGAATATTCGTATATCAAATACGTCAAATCCGTTATCTAACAAATGTTATGCATGCATATTTGAATAAGTGGAAAATTAAAAGGAAGAAAAAAACAACAACAATAAACCTTAAATAATGTAAATAGTTTAAAAATTTTAATTTAAACCAAAAAATTTTTAAATGGAGAATTTTGGAAAGAAAAGAAACTTTTTTTGAATGAAAATTTTATAAAATAAATTGTGTTTGTTATGCAGCTAATGATCTGATAATAACCAGAATAATGGATAAACAATAGTCGAACAAGTGGTAAAAGTGATAAAATGATGAAACGATTAGAAAAAATGATAAAAATGATTTTGCATCAAATTTATCAGTAAAAAAAAAGGCACAGATAAATGGGATAAGATATGATGCATAATGTTTAATATACAAGATAAAAGAAATAGTAATAGCAACAATATCATACATTACAAGTGATAATAATATGATAGTGATAGTGATAAAGATAACAATATGAAAAGTGGTAATGATATGATAACTGATATTGGTGAATAGTTACAAAAAAAAGAAAAAGAAAAATCTCGATTTTTCATTTCATCGAAATTAATTTCTTTACTGTTTTTTTTCACCTCTTAATAATAGTAGTTTCTAATCTTTTTTTGATCATTGACCTTTTTATCAGTAGCATGGATCATATGAATCAAAAAAATTTTTAATCGAAACTCTTAATGTATTATTTTATCAAACACTGATAAGATAAGAACAATTACTTGCCTATTTTTCTACTTACCGCATTTGCCGCTCTCAGGAAACATCGGTTAGGAATTATTGGATCTAATATAATAATAAGTGAATTGCATAATCAAATTTGAAATAAATTTTGAACAATTTTATCAGCTCATTAAACTTTTGAAATATTTTATTGATAAATGATAAAAAAAAACGATAAAACAAAGAAAGAAATTTTATTTAATATTTTTTAAAACATAGATTAAAGAGGTCAAATTAGTCTAACTGACCTCAGTGTTCATATTCCGGGATGTTAAACTACTACTATAGTCTGCTGATGCTGTTGTTGCTGTTGTTGTTGTTGTTGTTGTGGTTGAATCGTCCAAAATAGCACTATCAACATAAATCATCCTACTTGGTGTAGCTTTAGCATTAGTAGAATCAGTAATCGGGATGGTATTTTCGGAATCACCGTTATTTTCACTTTCCGTTTCAACATACGATACTTCAACAGCAGCATCCTCTTCTTCCGACATATCTGGAGTTGATGTGAACGGTGGTTCGGCAGGAATGTAGTAATTATTTGATGTTTTCTAAGAAAAAAAAAAAAAAAAAATGTTAAACGATAATTTTAGAATTATTTTTAGTGAATTATAAAAATTAAAGAATAATATTATTAAATGATTGCAATGATAGTTAGTTTTAATCAATCAATTTTATCATTTAATACTGATAGTAAAATATTGATAACATTATATGAAGAAAAATTTGAATATTTAAATAATTATTCAAATTTAACATATTTTCAACTAATATCAATAGAATTTTTGACAAATTTTGGTAGAAAAAAAAAGAAAAATTAAGAAATTTATGAAATTTGATATATTGAATATAAAATGTCAATTAATTGCGTTTTTTTTTTCTTTTTTTCTTTCAAACAATATTTACTTTTTGGCTTTTTTTTTCTTCACTTTCAAAATTTCTAATCTTAAATTTTATTATTTTTCATTATCTAAAAATAATATCACTAAGTAAGAGACTAACATTTCAGCATGGCAATAATATTTAAAAAAAAAAAAGTTTGTCATTATTCATTTTGAAATCATAATTTTTATAATTGAAAAATTTCATTTAATTTTATCATTGATTAATATCTTTCGAAATAGTTTATAAAATTATAGTATCAAAATTATAATTTAAAATAATGAAATTAAATATTTGTATGGAAATACACAGAGAGAGAGAGAGAGAGAAAAGGAAAAAGAAA
>NW_018108469.1:52609-53406 GCF_000183805.2 Loa loa
AGTAGTGATAGTAGCAGTACTGCTGTGGTAGTAGTAGTGATAGTAGCAGTACTGCTGTGGTAGTAGTAGTAGTAGTAGTAGTAGTAACAGTAGTAATTAGCAATTTTCTTCATATTCATAACAGTGAAACTAATTATGAAATGACTGTTTATGACTGGATAATAGGCATTGTTTTGAATAAAATTCATTAATTTAATATTAAAATTAGAATAGATTAATTATAAGTGAGAAAGAAAAAGAGTGAAAGAAATAGCGTGGATAAAAAAGATGAAAAGAACGAAAATGATTAAAAAGTGAATTGAAAAACTGGAGTGTAAAGATCACATATAGCTGTATAGAATGTAAGAAGTAGCACAAGTCATGCTATTAGAATTCGATAATCCAATACTTTTCCTTCTCTCTCTCTCTCTCTCTCTTTCCCTCTCTCTCTTCCTCTCCCTTCTCTCTCTCTACCTCTCTCTTTCTCGTTCTCTCTTCTCTTTTACTTTATTTTCTTTTTCTTGTTGTTGCATATTGTGTGTTAATTGAATCAGAATTGATGTCATGGTTAACTTCCATTTGAAAGGACACAATGGATAGTGAGTGGTCAGTTCTAAAATCAATAAATGACCATCCCTTTTTGACTAATGCATGCCAATAATTTATTATTGTAAATTATATAAATTAGGGGGTAATTTTAAGGTGACATGTGATGAATATTCTTTGTCACTTTAATTTTAAAAACAAAAAAAAAAAAAGAAAAATTAGCTTGAATTTCACGAAAATAATGAGATTTCTCTGGAAATTTAATTTATTCC
>NW_018108469.1:55724-60624 GCF_000183805.2 Loa loa
AAACAGAATAATAACTGATATATTTTAAGGATTATTATAAACAATAATAAATATCCTAAATAGAAAATTTAATGGAAATTTTTGGATAAAATATTAAACTATTATCAAATTTAAATAATTTTAAAATCAAAAGAATTATCATCTATTATCACTAATAAACAATTTCAAATCTTTTAAAAAAAAGTTTCACTTTTCGAGATTTTAATATTTTAATTCATTCATTTCCAAATATACAATCAATTAAGTTTGCAATGATAACAATTATCAATTACAATTATTACTAGCAAACAATATGAATGATTAGTAATGTGATCTGTTTAAAATTATTTCTATTAATATTCAAAAATTTCTCCCTTTCCTATTTCTTAGTAGGTGAAACATTTGACGAAGTTTAATTAATTACAGTAATGATAGTTTTAACATACAGGAATAATGGAATTGTGTAATTGAAAATTAAAAATAATTATATGACATGTGAAAAGTTTGAAAATTATTTATTGCTAATAAGTTATTGCATTGAATTTGCAATGTTTTAATTAATCAAACAATTATATTTTCATCATTTGATTAACATTTTTATTATAATATTTTCATATTTTATACAGTAACACGAGGAAAAAAATATCAAAATAAAATTTTCAATTTTTGATAAAAATGATAGCAAAAAACCGTCCCACATAATAAAAATTTCAAAAAAAAAATTGTAATTACTTCATTCTATTTATGGAATTTAATTTAACTTTCAAATATTTGCCAAAAATATGGTTTATTTCAAATTTCAACATTTATTAGGACATTAGGACATAAATTTAATTAAACCCATTAAATTCGTTTCTATTGCATTGCATTAAATTTAAGTATTAAATTTAATTATTTCAGAGTTTTTACAATTTCAATATTTAACAATGATGTCAACCATGTACGTTAGTTGTTATTATAAGCTTCTATTATTACTTTAATTAGTACCAATATTTAACAAAACTTTCAAGTCGAATGTTCATTTTATACTTAAAGTTTAAAGAAATAAATTAATTAACAAGGGATCTTTTAAACTGAAAATTGAATCAATCAATTCGATTCCATTCTCTAATGAAAGATTGAATTATCATTAAATCGAACAAAGATTCACTGGAAAAAAAAACCAAAAATGGGATTAAAAAAAAAAACTGTCGTTATTGATCAAAAATTGATTTTAATTGATTTATTATAATGGCAGAAATTAATTCATTATAATAAATATTATTTCAATTATTAATTAACGATTTAATTTGATAAAAGAAAAAATTAAAGCTGAAATTTTTAAAAAAATAAGAAATAAAGAAGAGAGAGAGAGAGAGAAGAAAAAAAGGAAAAAGTGAATAAACAAACCAAGCAGGCTGTAATTGGTTGGAAATTTTGTATCGTATCGTAATGGAAATGAATAACGACATATCGGACATTTGCATATGTAAATTGAACTGAATTTTAAAGCAGTAATACAATCATGACAAAAGCTATGACCACAGGGTAGAAGTTTTGGGATGCAAATATTTTGCTTAAATGGTTCGAAGCAAACCTGTAAAATAGAAATTAAATTATTCATTACATTTCATAGTTATTATATTGTTTAAATAATGAATTATATTTCATATTTACTTATTATATTGTTTAAATAATGAATTTTGTTATTAATTAAATAATTATGCTACCAACTTTATTTTAAATTCGATAAATAATTATATTCCCTAAGGCAAAAACAAAAAAAGTTTCCTTTTTCTTTTTTTTGATATAATCATTAGAAAAAGTTAATTATTTGTAGTGAAAAAAATTAAAATTTTTAATTTACCTTTATGTCGTAAATTATTGCAAAAATTTTTTGATATTTCAATTTTATTATGGAAACATTCTTTTTTTGATGGTAAAATTTTAATTTGCATGTGGAAAATAAAGTCTTGCAAAATTTGAAAAATTACTTCTTTATCTCTAAATCTTATATTTTTCTGGTTATCAGTGACTGATAATATCAATAATTTTTCTTCGTTCATTTTTTATTAGATAATAGAATTAATGAATTATTTCTCGATTTTAATTTTTGATCTTTTCATAAATTGTACAGTGAGAAAATAATTGCATAATGTATTCGAAAATTAAATATCGTGAGAAATATTTGGTTTAAAAACGTTAAAAACTTTCTTTTATTCTAAATTTTGTAACTAATATTTCTGAAATTTTGTTTTATTCTAATATATTTAAGGAATATAACTATAACCACTTTATTACTAATTATTAACACAAAAAATTGGTATTTAATATTTAGCATAATCAACTTATCACTAATGATATCTTTCTTCCTAAAAAAAAAAAAAAAAAAAAGGAAAGAAGAAAAGAAATGGGAATTAATATCTAACTTAATCAACATATCACTAGTTATTAGTTTCTTTCGAAAAACAAAAACATTTGCAATTAATATCTAACTATGGAAGAAAGCTTAAAAATAGTAACATTAAATTATTAGAGATATGATGGTGATAAATTGTCATATAATCACCGTAATTTGTTATTTAGGTTATGATTGTAAGACAGAATACAATCTATTAAGGTCCATCCTTAAATAATAATAATAATAATAATAATAATAATAATAATAATAATAATGATAATAATAATAATAATAATGTGCAGTAATTATAGGTGCTGGATAAATTATCCGGTTTATTTAGATTGTACGTTTGCCAATTCCGGAATACTTCCAGAATTATATTGATATTACTGAGAAAACTGGGTAGAAATAAAAATGGTTTTTCTTTTGACAATTATCCTTTCCCCTTTTTTTCTTTTCGAATTAATTTATTTAATTATTACAATTTAAATTTTTAATTTTAAAATACTTCACGATTATTATAAAATCGTCAGTTATGAAATATTATCATTTAAAAATTATCAGTTATAAATTATTACTATTTACTTTTATTTAATACTTACTTGACAAAGTGAAAGACCATTGTTATCATTGATATTTGATAATAATGATAATGATGATCTGTGTAATATTTTGCGATTCTCAATTGATACCATTTGCTCCAACGTTACTTCGGAAATAACAAATAAATACGAATTTATAGTATTTAAAAACGATTCGATAAGATTTCGATTCAATTTCAATTAGATTCCGATTATTCGATTAGATTCGATTAGATACATACATACATATATGTACAAAAATGAAGTCAAGTTTTATATGCTCCATTTACAAATTTACTCATTATGTTACAATATTTAATTTAAATTTAAAATTAATCACTTACTAAAAATTAACATATCCAATTGAATTACTATATGCAATTTAATTTAATTAAAATTTATTTGCTATTTTCTTCTCTAAGGAAGGAATGGGAAAAAAGGGGATGAAAAAAAATTAAATTTACAACTAATTATGCAATAATAAATAAACATAGAAATGAAATATGCATTATAGAATAATAAATAATGTGAAAATGAAATATGCAAATATTTACAACAAAAAAAAAACGATTATCTAATATTAGCGATTAATTAATGATTACCTATTATTGCTAATTAATGCATAATCATTTCATATTCAGGTAAGGAAATAAATTGAAAAATGTCAACTATACAGTATTGTCACTTTAAATGAACATTCTCACTTCTTAAAAACCACTCTCTTCATTCCCATTTCTATTTATATTTACCTTTCATTTTTTTTTTAAATAAAATTTGATGAAAGAAAATGGGAGAGAAGAAGAGAAAAAAAAACAAGTAAGAAGAACGATAAGATTACAAATAAATGTAATTTTATCATTGTGAAATGCTTGTGGAAAGAGAATTATTTTAGAGTAATTTGAACTTCAACAAATGATTTCAAAAAAAAAAGAAAAAGAAAAAAACTTGAAAATAAATGACAAAAATTATCATTTCATACAGCAAAGGTTAATTAATAAGATTTCATTTCAAATAATAAATTAATTTCATCTTTTTTCTTTCTTTTTTTTTCATTCAATTAACCTGTTTGTCATTATTTCACCTTATTTATCCATTCAAAGAAAAGTAATTAAAAATTTAATAATCTTATCAATGATCATTTACATTAATGATCTTTTTACTACAAATTATTATCATGAAAATTATAATTTCATGAAATCATGAAAATCATGAAAAAAAAAACAAATTACCATGAAAATTTTGTGAATAAAAATGCTTCATTTATATTGTGTAAGTATATATGTATGACATTTACTGTAATTGTATCATTAAAATGCTACAACAATAACAATTATTTGTTCTATATGCATGTATGCTTATTGTATGTGTATTGCTATAATAATGAATATAACATATTAATATGCAGTAATTATCAAATAAGTAAATTATTGAGAAAAAATATTACATAATGGATAGAGAAATAAAGTATGAGAATAATTAAATTTAAAAGAAAAAAAATAAGAACAAAAATTCCTAAAGAAAAAATCGAAATTTCTTTTTGAAAAATATCTGAAATTTTAGGAGATTTAGATAGAATAAGAAATATTACAGAAAAAAAAAATCGTTTGTAGCATAAAGTGGCAATGATATATCAAAGTAGAAAGCTTTTTCCTTCTTTTAGTGTAATGATAAGTTGATGGAATTTTATGTTATACATTTAGAGAGAGAGGGAGAGAAGGGGAGGGGGATAGAGGGAAGGTGGAGAGAGGAGGAGAGAAAGAGAAAGAATATGAAAAAGAGGAAGAAGGTGAAATTTAGGTGAACAAAATTTGAAATCTCTTTGTTTTTTTTGATCATTTAATGTTTCATTCATTTGCTACTATTTCTACTCCCGCCATTATTTGTTACAATTCTTATAATTACTACTACTACTACTACTACTACTACTACTACTACTACTACTACTACTACTACTACTACT
>NW_018108469.1:61067-65982 GCF_000183805.2 Loa loa
ATTTATGACATAATATCTTATTAAAAAGCGAGTTAATTAATCGGAAAAAAAAAAGATGAAATGAAGCTAAGACAGTGGCAGTAATGAATTTCGATATAATCCTCGAAATTCGATTAATCATTTTGATAATAAGAAATTATTGGTAGTACTGATAAGGATTTAATTTTAATGGTAATTTTCTTTTTTGAAAAAAAATTCTCTCTTATTATTTCTTCACTTTTTTCCTGTCGTTTTTCCTAATTTTATCCTTTTTTTTCTTATTTATAAAAGTAAAACAAATTAAGTTAGATAGTTCAATTTAATTTTCCTTTTATTTTTAAATGTAAAATTTTAAATTGCTGGAATTTAATTAAATTAGTATGTATCATTGTAAAAGTAATAAGTTACTTTCATATAGAATTTTACACTACATCTTATCAATCCCGTTGGAAAATATAGAAGTAGAGTTAAATATATTGTCTATGCTATGACAATTTGATGACAATATTGCTAAATTCTTTCTCTTTTTTTTTTTATCATTTCTAAGCTTATGCAAATATTTACATTCCACATGTCATCTTAAATTTGAAAAAAATGAGTGATCAGTTGAGAATAAACTTGCAAAGCACTTTTTTTTTAAATTTCAATATCATTCATATTAAACTGATAAATATCTGTACTTCATTTCATATAAATTGAAATAAAGAAGATGACTTTTTGATTTTATCACTTGTAATGTTATCAGTAATGTAATACCAATATCAGAAAATGATATCTTGGAAGCTGATAAATGCCTTAACTTTATAAGCTATTTTTTCAAACAAGCAAATCGATTCCTCAATGCTTGCTTGAAATCTGAAATGGAATAAAATGGAAATAAAAGTAGAAATGGCCAAAGATTGTTTAGAAAGATGCAAAGATGAAATCATAGATCAATTAGACAAACTTTGTCACATATATAATCATCGATAGGATGACAAATTAATACTTGAAATGATTTGAAAAAAAAAAAAAATGGGATGATTGTTAAAAAGGGAATGAAAAATGACGATTAAAGTTAAAAGAAACGAGCGGTGAATTTCAACGAATCAATAAATTGGAAAATCCAGCTGTGACGTATTATACATTTCCATTAAATTTTGCAATGAAAAATTTGCAAACAAAGAGAAATTTGTTTTTGTTTTGACTTATTTCAATTTTAAACTAATTTTTTTTTTCTTTTCATAGCACTCTTTTTCTTTGAAACATTGATTTTTCATGCTTTTTTTTTTCATTTTCTTTCGTTCTCTCTTTTTACCACTTCTTTTCTTTTTTTTTTTTTTTTTTAATTCAGAAAAAGAGAAGATTTCAAAAATTTGAAAAAAAAAGTGAACAATTGGAAATTTTAAAAATTAGTGAAAAAAAAACATGACAGAGAACATTTGAAGATTTTTAAAATTAGTGAAAAAAAGAACATGGCAGAGAACATTTGAAAATTTTAAAATTTTAAAAAATTTTAAAAATTAATGAAAACAAAGTAACATTTTCGATGTATAACAAAAAAAAAAGAAACATAAGGTTATTGTTGATGAAGTAATAATTGAACTATTTGCATCAATTGATAATTGAAATTTCAATAATTCAAATAACAAATGAATGCATTCGATATAATTATAGTTGTTGTGACATTTGACTTTCATTTTACTTCCTCTTTGTTGTTTTTCTTTTCAATCAGTGTTTTATCAACGAAACATAATATGCTATTTGTTATTTAAAATTTGATATCAACAATTGATAAAGTAACAATACATATTTTCGATTATTTAAATATGATGTAAATTTTCATTTTTATATTGGGATGACATCATTGTGTTGAATTATTAAAATTTAAGAAAAAATGGAAAAAAAAATTGCATTTCGAAGATGCATGTATTAACGGATTTAATCGAAATATTTAACCAAAATAATTTTAATCAAATATTTAACCGGAATAGACTTAGCCAAATATTTAACCGGATTAAGCCGAATGAATTTAGCTGAGCAAGTATAAATAATTTAATTACACTATTAATTATGTGACAAAATATCAGTGTGTTGAAATTTTTTTATCAGATAATCACTAATTAACATTCAAAATTGCTTTATTTCTTTTTTTCTCTCATTTTTTCATAATTTTTTATTTTGCAATTAATTTTAAATTTTTTTTACAAAGTTTTAAATAATATTGCGTATTTATGCAACATTCCATTCATTAAATTATATTTCATTTGGAAAATTTAATGAAAACGAAAAAAAAGTTATGTTTACTCTTAAAGAAAATGAAATCTATCAAAAAAGAAGCGAAATTTATAAAAATTTGAAATTATCAAAATTGATTCTTTCATTTTTTTTTTCAAAAACTTTCAGCACAAAAAATAATATTTCAAGTGTTTGAAAATTTGTTACATATTTCCTGCAATTTAAAAATCATGGTCAAACATTGACCTTGACCTTTGAACCGTTTTTCAAATTCAAATTCATTCAGTCCATTTCGATATTTTTCTGTGTTTCGGATCTTAATCGGATGTTAATATGCAAATATGCCATATCTAATTCTTTATTAAATCTTTATCGCTGATCGTTACAACAGATAGAAATGTAGTGAAAGCGAATGAATAATTGGGATTGTAATCTGCTTTTAATAACCGGGAGCCAATCGAGCAGGAGGACAATGATCACAGCGTCCTTTCTGTCCTTCCTCACCCGGAAGTCCTGGTGACCCTTGTTGTCCTGCTGGTCCTGGTTGTCCTGGTGGTCCTTGAGGACCAACTTCACCTCCTGTTCCTGGTTCTCCAATTTCACCAGCTGAAATTTATATATTTTAGTGAAAATCGGTGAGGACAAATTAATGCAAATTAGCATTTGTTTTTAATTGCCTAATTACATTTTATAATTAAAGATATGTGATGTAATCTCTGTTAAAAGACGAAAACATACGTATTCCTGGTGGTCCACGTGGCCCAGCATTTCCTGGCCTTCCTGTTAATCCTGGTGGTCCAGGTGGTCCTTCACTACCTGGTACCTGTCTCCCTGGCATACCTGGAGAGCCTTTCATTCCAGGACTACCATTTCGTCCTGGTGGCCCTGGTGGTCCTTGTTGTCCAGGCTCACCCGGTGCTCCATCAATACCTGGTGTTCCTGCATCTCCTTGAGGTCCTTGTGGTCCACGTGGTCCTGGACTACCTAAAGGACCTGCTGGAGAATCGCATGGACATTGTTGTGGGAATCGCTGATCCCATTCTGGTGGTGACATTGCTTGTGTTCCTGGCAATCCAATTTCACCAATAACACCATCAATACCGTCCACACCTATAACATTTGAGAATTATTAATTCAAGTTTGGAACAAATCTATAATTCTCCTATTTCTAACTCATCAATTAATAGTTCGAAAATCATTTCCAAAGTAAAATAGCTATTCAACTGTTGGTCAACAAGTGATCAGTTGTGATCACTTACTTTTTTTCAAATTTTAAAATTTTAGCAAATTTAAAAGTTCCTTTTTAGGTTTAATTTAATCCTTGTGATCACTCAAATTCAATAACTTGAATACGAAACTTTCTCACAATCTAAAAGTATGATTCTACTTATTCCCTCGTTTTTTTTTGTTCTTTGAAATAGATCAGAGATTAGAAATGAAGTAAGTTTGAGTTATTAGTCAACAAACAATCAGCTGCATTCTATGATTTGTTTTTTTTTTAAAAAAAAAAACACCACTTCTACATTTGAAATTCATTGCTCTTTTTTCTTTTTTTTTTTTCTTTCAACTGCTTTACTTCAGCTTGTTTTCTGTTCTACACCTAGTACACGATTAATTGATCGCACCATCAGGTCCTGGTTCACCAGGTGGTCCAGGTGGTCCACGTTGACATGTACAACATAGATCCTGATCTTGGCGTCGTCGACGTCCCTTGATCACGTCTGCAATACCATTGGCTGCACGAGTGACACGTAAAGCTGTCAAATGCTTCTCACCAGTTTTCATTTCAAGCATTTCTTTCCACAAATTTCTAGCACGCACCTGAACCATGCATTAGTTAAAACTTTTAATTACACGTTAAAAAATTCTCCAGATTTTCATCTCTATTGATTTAACTTGTTTAATTGTTTGAAAATTTCAATTAATAAGCTAATTTTTTTGACAGGTTAATTAATTGTTTTAAAAAAGATTTAATACAATTGTATGAAAACAATTGTTAATGATGATAATCAATGGTCAACAAATAGCATTAACGGTTGACAGTGATGTTGGCAAAGCAAAAAATTTCGTAATATTCTAAAATAAACCCAATGTTTGTTATTTTAGAAAATCTTCTAAAGTAATAAGTTAGTTATTAACTTTTCATAAGATTCTTACCTGAGGATTAATTTTGTATGTAAATTACTTACATGCAGTTTTGGAATACTGTAACGATCTTGTAATGGATCTTCTTATATGCCATTTTATTTATGTAATTTACACCTAGCATATGGGTGTAAATTACATAATTTTCTATCAGGGGAATTATTGTTTCATTCAGTTTGATATCAGAATGACATCTGACAATCTTCAACACTTCAGCTTTGAAGGCAGATTTGTTTTGATTCCTTATCTTTATATTCCTCCTACAACACGTTTAATAATACGACTCTTTCCACCTATTCTCATATTATTATTCTGCTGATATAATGATAAACCTTGCCACTAATTTGCTTGTACCAGATTCATCATCAAAAGATAAAAGGATTCACTGCTTGTACCAGATTCATCATCGAAAGATAAAAGGATTCATCATCAAAAGATAAAAGGATTCACTGCTTGTACCAGATTCATCATCAAAAGATAAAGGGATTCACTGCTTGTACCAGATTCATCATCGAAAGATAAAAGGATTCATCATCAAAAGATAAAAGGATTTACTGCTTGTACCAGATTCATC
>NW_018108469.1:66366-69429 GCF_000183805.2 Loa loa
CACTGCTTGTACCAGATTCATCATCGAAAGATAAAAGGATTCATCATCAAAAGATAAAAGGATTTACTGCTTGTACCAGATTCATCATCAAAAGATAAAAGGATTTACTGCTTGTACCAGATTCATCATCAAAAGATAAAAGGATTCACTGCTTGCACCGGATTTATCACCAAAAGGATTCACGTAAGCTTGTTTCCATCTCAATCTAATATTCCTTTGCAAAAAAAAAAAATTCCACAACGAAATTTTTGGTACTAGAGATAACATACGATGGTTGCTAGTATAATAGCAAGTATTAAATTGCAAAAAAAAAAAAATTCGAGAATCTTTTCAATGAAGTAAGAGCAATGGATATGAAACCAGTTTAGTGGTTGAAGAAACGATGCAAAATTTATGAAGTAAAAAAACAAATTATCGAAGAATGAATTGAAATGTATGGTAACACGTTGGAATCTGCAAATGATAAGTGAAAGATTCTAAACACACACTAATAGATAAAAGAATCTTCATGCTAATTCATAAATGAAAAGAAATGGTTTATTACCTTAATCATGCATAAAAATGAAACCGATCAAGAACTAAGGCGACTGTCATAAAACTCATGCTTGCTTCAAGAATAGAACTCTCAAAGCTAACTCCTGCTCATCATATACAATCAATCTATTACCATTATCATTAACCATTTTCATTGAGGATTCTTGATAATGAAGAGAATTTTTGGAGCAGTTTTAATGTCGCAGTTCATTTTTAAACCATTTCAAAAATTTAAAAGTTGAATTATATAGCGTTTAAAAGGAAATGCATTACAAGCATTGAAAGGATATAATATATAGTTCCAGAAAATTATGAAGTCATAAAAAGAGTTCTGATAGAAAAATAAATGATAACTAAATTGTTACACAGTGAATTACAATCTATTAAGAGGAACGATAAGGAATGGATTGAAACTGTCGAAAAAAATGGAAAGAATTTTCCGATAATTAGAAGCTGCAAAAGAAAATTCAGGAAAGTCTAGTACTGAAACTGTCAATTGAAAGTAATTTGCCAAGATAGATACTGAAAAAAATGTATACCATCAAGGAAAAGTTAATGTTTCGTAGTCAAATCTTTAAGCTCAAAAATTTCCACAAAAACTTGATCAATATAAATGAACAAGTAAAAAGCTAATTCTCAATTACTCAAGTAATAAGAAATTAATTATACTTAAACCCAAGCAAGATTCTAGAAGTAATATCAGAGAAACTTTAGCATTAGTAACAATTTATTAAAAAAAATAGAAGACTAAAAAAAAAAACGAGAGCAAATGAATAAAATGCTGTACATTTTGTAGCCAAGATCATTGGGATAGCATATTGTCAAGCGCTTTTTCTGTAAAGCTTCTGTAAACCTTTTCACAATGTAGAGCTAATATATCACAAAAAAATCAAACATCTTATGGTAAAACAGTATGCCTAAATGGGAATCATACGACTGATTACAGTGTGCCTAAATGTAAATCATACGATTGTTACAGTGTGCCTAAATGGGAATCATACGATTGATTACAGTGTGCCTAAATGAGAATCATACGATTGATTATAGTATGCCTAAATGGGAATCATATGGTTGATGACAGTATGCCTGAATGGGAATCACACGATTGATTACAGTATGCCTAAATGGGAATCATATGATTGATGAAATTGAAAATGCTAACAGATAGATAAATTGATCATTTACTTAAAATTCAATTCCCATAACTCAAACTAACATTGGTATTGAAAGAACAATGAAAAAAAAAGTAAATTTACTTTTATGTAGAGAGATAATAGTTAATACTACAATGTTAAGCAAGAAGAGGCCTTATCATTGTTTGATATACGATTACAGTTACTCCTTATATCAAAGGATTTAACACATTAATTAAATCTAATAGAAATGGGAGAAGAATTAAGGCTAATCGGATTTGATATTAAGAAACCTAAATCATATCTCATCACTCAAACGTAATTAGGCGTGTAAATTAAAACAAAAGAAAGTATAAGATTGTATGTCAATGTAATTAACTATTTAATCAATGAATTGTAAGTAGTCGAAGTACTTACTAATGGAGAGGTTAACTAATGGATTTAAGAAATTATTGGGAATAACCCAATATACTAATTAGGGCAGATTATTTTCTCAAATTTATTGAATTGAATGGAATTAGTGAACTAAATTCCAAATATTTATTATGCCATACGGAAATTGGGCTTATGATTGTTGGAAATGATGAAATAAATAAACTTTGTAACATGGATACTGTACATACTTCGAGTGCATTATGTGCTGCTAATATGAACAACGAATTCTGAAATTCTGAAAATAGGAAATTATTGGAATTTATGAACAACCCAATGCTAATAAAAATGAAGAAGCATTAAAACAATTCAAGAAGATTATTATCAAATGCATTGGCCATGGAAAGAATCTAAAAGTAAACTAAATAATAACTGTAACTTATGCATTTTGATGAAAAAACGAATCTGATCAAGTAACTTTTACATGAAAATCAATTGTTCATTTATATAATCAAATAATCAATAATCAATTATGATCAGAGTATATCCATCCTATGGAAAAGGTTAATGTTTGACATTACAGTGTATGAATTTCTAGCATGACTATAATTAAGTTAAAAATTGTTTATGACACTTTAGTGTTATCTTATAGAATCGAAAAACTTGAATAAAATATTATACTAAGGTCCAGTAATATTGCTAGATTTAATAGGAGTACTACTACTGTATTCTCCAATGATAAAAATAGTAATAAAAGCTAATATTGAAAAGGTATTTTTGCAAAGTAATATTAAATTGAGATAAAGGCAAGCTTACATGAATTTTTTTAATGTTA
Source organism: Loa loa (assembly GCF_000183805.2). NCBI lineage: Eukaryota > Metazoa > Nematoda > Chromadorea > Rhabditida > Onchocercidae > Loa > Loa loa. Next base: position 69,241 of record NW_018108469.1, read on the forward strand.
ATACAATAGTAATTCAGTATAAGCAAATTAATGATAATATTTGTCATTATATCAGCAAAATAATAATAATAATAATAATAATAATAATAATAATAATAATAATAATAATAATAATAATAATAATAATAATAATAATAATAATAATAATAATAATAATAATAATAATAATAATAATAATAATAATAATAA
>NW_018108469.1:69449-74674 GCF_000183805.2 Loa loa
TAATAATAATAATAATAATAATAATAATAAATAATAATAATAATAATAATAATAATAATAATAATAATAATAATAATAATAACAATAACAGTAATAATAGTAATAATAATAATAATAATAACAATAATAATAATAACAATGAGAATATATTAAACGAATCATATTATTATTAAATGTATCCAAGGAAGAAGACAAAGATAAGGAATTACAACAAATCTATTTCAAGGCTGAAATATGGAAGATTCTCGAATATCATTCTGATATTAAACTGAATAAAGCAATAAATCCCTTAATAGCTAGGACAACCCCTTATATAGTTGATGTAAATTACATAAACAAAATATCATATATGATAGATCAAAGATCTTTACAATATTCCGACAGCTAATATATAAGTAATTTACATATGAGATTAATTCTTAGGTAAGAATTTGATAAAAAGTTAATAATTGATTCACCTATAATTTTAGGCGATTTTCTAAATAATAAATACTTTTGTTTACCTTAACAATAGTCTAACCTTGCATAGTTCTAATTCTGTTTGTACATGACTTTCCAATGATTGAATATAGGTGAAGATAATTGGAAATGAAATCATACATGTTGTAATAGCACCAGTGGCTAATACAATTGCTACAAAAGCATTTGTTTTCATCGAATGTGGACGCGTTTTTTCTTCCATTCCTATCAAAAATAAATAATTAATTAATTAATTAATTGATTAAACAATGAAATGAAATGAATATTGAATTAAAAAAAACTTCTTATTTATTTAAACTAGGCTTACTTATTAAGCATTAATGTCACATTAGCTGATGTCGCTTATCCTCTTCCTTTCTAATGAATTTTATTAATATTAGCAATAAGAATGTGAAAAATCTTATATTCAATAGAGGAAAAAAAAAATGGAGAAAATAACAAAAAAAATATCAAACTTTAATATTAATATTATGCTAAAATGTTTTTTAGCGATATTTTTGATAATTTACACTTAGCGTCAGTTTAAATTTAATATTTTTTGAAATAAAATTGAATTAAAAAGTGATAAATGTGGAATAATAGCAATTTTAATTTTAATTCAATCCTTTTCTTTTTATTTCATTTACTGCAATAATACTTCTCTAATTATTAATACTTAAATTGTTTTTTATTGGATTATTATTGATTCAATTTACCATTTAATTGTCTGTTACAATTCAACTAATACTTATTATATTACGGTAAATTATAAACATTTAATTAATGGATTGTAAACATATTACAAGTAATTACCATCATTCTCATCAACATTTTTAAAAAAAAAAAACGAACACTGTTATCAATGTGAAAAAGAAAAAAAAAATGCAAATGAAATCTTTAAAATTTTTGACGAATTTACTCATTACTATTTTAATTAAATGTTATAAAATAAATGATATAAATCAATTTTCAAATAATAAAAAATTACTTTTTAATTTTTTTTTTTGTTTTATTCAAAGACAGCAAATTTTCTTAATAAATGACAGTCGAATTGAAACGACAAACAAGTTTATTTGTTTATATAGTGTCATGATATTACTAACATTGTTGACAGGTAACGGTTACACTACCGCGTCCAATTCCATTTTAAAATTATTGCACAATAAATACTTCTTAGGATGAATTTCTTTTTTTCTCATCGATAAAAAAAAAAAAGAACTACAGGAAATTATACTGTAATGAATTACAAAAATGATTGATGATTCATTAATTTTGCATCAAATTTCTTTAAATAAATAAAGCTAAAGAAAATGGAAAATTGCGCTATTGCATAGAATAATTTCCGGAATTGACAAAAAACGGATGAAGATAAAATGGACTTTTTTTTGAAATTGACGGAAATACGAACAAAAATGGAATGGATTTCCTGAAACTGATGAAAATACTGATAAAGATAAAATAGATTTTCTCCATTTAATTTCATGCAAACTACAGAACAGAGTTGTAATTGGAAAAGAGTTGTAATTAGAAAGAGTTGTGATTGGAAAAGATTGACATAATTTATTTAAGTTTATCCGGTTTTCCAAGTGAACGAATACTTTTATCCGGTTTTCCAAATGAACAAATACTTTTGTCCGGTTATCCAAATGAACGAATACTTTTATCCGGTTTTCCAAGTGAACAAATACTTTTACCCGGTTATCCAAGTGAACGAATACTTTTATCCGATTTTCCAAATGAACAAATACTTTTATCCGGTTATCCAAATGAACGAATACTTTTATCCGGTTTTCCAAATGAACGAATACTTTTATCCGGTTATCTAAATGAATGTTTATCATTATTTACCATTGTATACCATTGATGTAGTGTCCCTGAAAAAAGATACCACTGATAAAATCTCCCTTAAAAAAAAGCTCATAATTTTGAATATGAACCAATCATTTCGTCCTTCCAGAAAGTCATTATGCTTTTTTTTTTTTTTTTCAAACCAATGCTCATGATTTTTATTTTAAAACAACATTTCCTTTTTTCTGAAATTTTGTCATCCCTTTTTCAAGCTATTTCTGAAATGTAATATCCTTTTTCAAGTTATTTCTGGATTATCATCATCCGTTTTCCAAGTTATCACTGGGAAGTTATATCCGTTTTTCAAATTATCTCTGAAATCATTCGTTTTTTCAAGTTATCTCTGAAATTTCATCATCCTTTTATTCAAATTAATTTAATCGAAAATATCGATTACCGTATTATTGATTAATCAAATTTCTGCTAATTATATGCTTACTTTTACCATTACTAATATGCATAGTATCTTCTTTCTTTTTTTTTCTTTTTTGATTCCATTTCATTATTTGCATTTTTTTCTTTGATTTTTTATTAATTTATAATTTGCAATGCAAAATACTTTCATAAAATGCTATAAAATAATAAATGATTGATTGTTTCTTTCTTTTGGATATTATTTCTTCAAATAACTATATTTTCATTTTCATCATTTTAATTTTCTTACACTATTATATCTTCCTTTATCACACTATCATATCAGCGATGATCACAATTATCAAATTATCAAACCTACCATTAATTTTGTTATGGATAAAATGATGAATCACCAAATAAGAGATTATAACAAGATATGATCACAATTGCCATTATTAGTTTCTTTTTTTTTAAATATCGATTCCTTTTTTTTTAATTTGAACTTTAAAAGTAAAAGGTAACATATTCATGAGCATTTTATATTGATAAAAATAATAACTGATATTAATTTTTGCAAAATATACTTGAAAAAAAATTCAAAATTTAAATTTAATATTAGAGAAACTTGCACTGTTCACTAATCATCTAATTTCAATCATATCTAATCAATGTTTTTAATAAACAAAAAAAAAATTAAAAACTGAAATTTTCATATTTCGTTTAATATTGTTTAGCAATTTTGATATATTTTATCACAAAAGTTAATAGAATTAAAAAATGTTCGAAATTTTTTAAATTTCTTTTAGTGCAAGTAAAAAATTTATGAAAAAAAATGGTGATAAATAGTGTTTCAAAAAATTTTACTTCGTGTAAATTTCAGTTTCCGTTATTGTCGTTGTTAAAAAAAAAAAAAAAAAGAAAATTGATTTGGAATTTGATTTATTGCTTAGTTGAGGAAGAAAAGAGAAAAATACCTGTTTCCCCAACAATCTTTCTTCCGTACAAGGTCATTCAGGAATAGATTTGACGAAAAAAAAATTAAAACCTTTTACTTGTTTAAGCAATTTAAATTAATTTAACTATTTTAATACTCGAAATATATTATTTAGTTCTTCTTCGTATTTATTCTATTCATTTGAATGTTTATTACATATTAAAGTAAAAAGGTAGCATAAAAATATTTGGAATTCTGGATAATAAATTTTCGAACGGTATTTTAATAAGCTGTTACCATTAGAGTGACCTCAACTTATAACCATTTAAATGATTTCCATTTACTACTTAAAAGTAGATCACTTGAAATATTTTGTTTTTTTTTGAGTTAAGATTTTGAAATATGGAAAATATTGGCTATCATATAAGCTGTATTTTATTGTTTTAATTTTACTAATAATCCAATTAATTATAAAATGCGGTGATAATGATGATGAAATTCATTCTGATTTCAGGATATCATAGTGTTTTCTTGAAATTAATCTCGGAATGAAAAAAAAAGAAAACTTGAAAGATCAAAAAATATAGGTCAATGTACAAACTGAAGGAAACTACAAATTAATTACATTCATTTGTTTTACAATAAATTCGAATTTCAGTATAATTTTTATCATTTATTTCCAATGATAAAGAGCTATGAATTAAAAAAAAAAAAAATGAATGTAATTAATTTGTAATTCGAATTTCAGTATAATTTTTATCATTTGTTTCCAACGATAAAGAGCTATGAATTCAAAAAAAATAAATGTAATTAATTTGTAATTAATTTGCTATGAATTCAAAATGCTTCTAAAAAATTTTGATAAATCACCTAAAATTGAAATTTCTTTTTAAAATCCATCAATTTCATATAATTTCGATACAACACGAAACACTTTAATTAAAAACAAAAAAGTAAGAAACAAAGGAAAAAAAAGGATTAATATTTGTGAAAGTTTAGAAATTGCACAAATCAATTACCGTATTATTACAGTTAATATTAAACATTCTTGATTGGTAATTTTTGAACTTATAAATATTTAAATTTGAATTTAATATTGCATTTGGTAAAAAAAAGTGCCTATTATTGTACAACGACAATTTTATATGTGAATGATTCATTCAAATGTTGTCAACAATATCTTTCATCTCAAAATAATTTAATAATATTTCCTGAATTTTACCACCCAAATGATTTTACAATTATGTAAAAAATTCATTTCACTGTTGTTGTTATTGTTTCTTTTTTTTTCCATCTTTTTTAAATCCATTAAATGAAGTGTAAAAAAGGAATTTTTAATTGCAATAAAAATCTATTTGTTGATCACTTCTACCTGAATACCTGAATTTCATCCCTTTAAACTAATTTAATTGATTGAAATTTTCATTAAACTGCTTTCCATTTATGAATAAAAATAATTCATTTATTAAAAAAAAAGTATTTGGTACAGATTTTTTAAAATAATCATCCAAAATCATCCAAAGATTTTATTATTTGGTCCGAAAATTGATCTGTTAATAATTCAGCATTTTGAATAATAAATAAAAGAAATGAATTGATTAGACAAATTACAGTGCTAGTTTTTTTTTTT
>NW_018108469.1:74823-81970 GCF_000183805.2 Loa loa
AATAGTCAAATAATGAAAGTATATCTGAAAATATATTTTACTCTATTCTTATTACAATGAGAATTTCCCGAATTCATTTCACTAACGATAATCCTGATGATCGTTTCGTATTTATATTTACTGTCCAATATTCTAAGTTGAAAAAAAAAAAATGATTTTCACGTAAATATATTTTAGATTTTATTAATTTATGGAAATATAATCCAATATTTTACTAATTCATGCAAATATATATTTCGTATTTTAGTAATTCAATAATGGTATACTAGTAAACTTGATCTTATTATTGGTATGATAAATTTCGATTAAAATATATTTTATATTTTATTAATTCATAATGATAATGCGAAATTGTTTTTTCTTATTGTAAAATTTCCAATTGAAAACAAATCGAAAGATAAATTGAAATTTCCACATTATCATATCATTAATAAAATTATTCAAACAAGATCAATCCTGCTTTTAATCGAAAGAAGCGCAAAATGAAAACATAATAAGTTATCTTTTACAATAATCAGTGTTATTTGAAAAAATTATTCGAAAGAAAATATGTAATCAAATTCGAATTTATTTATGAATTTGCACAGCTGATATGAACAAATTATGTAATTAAAAGGAAAATAAACGAAAATGAAACAATTTATGAATGTATCCCCTAATTTATCTTTTATTTATTAATTAGAATCTATTACGATATTAATGATGACATTTATGCAAATATAATCCGTTTCGGTTAAATATCAACGGATATACTGTAAACTTGATCTTATTATTATAAATGACAAATGGCAATATCATCAAAAACTATTTCACTCATAATACCATTTGACAATTTAAAACGAATTTCTTCTTAATTACTCTTCTTAATTTTTTCAAACTTTATTTTATTATCTCATTTTGCTCATTTCAACTAAACGACCTGATTTGTTACAAAGTGACAACCAACAATAAATAAATTAATTAATTACTATGAGAAATTGATGAACATTGTCATTTATTACTCAAAATTACTTTCCTTTCTTTCTATGAATGTATTCACCAATTTTTCGCATTAAATCAATTTATTCATTTGCTTAAATTGTTGCTTTATAATAAATGAAATGTAATATTTCTTTTACATTATTTACAACTATTAATATTTAAGATAATTCGATTATTTCTAATAAAATACCTTAATATAATTAATTAATTCTTCATTAGCTTAGTATACGTCACAGTAATTTACATTCTTTTCTTTTCTTAGAAAATTTATTTTCAATAAAACTATCTCCAGTATAATTAATAAATTCTTCATTCTTTTAGAATACTTTAAAACACAATATTTTACAATTAAGAAAGTTCAATTATTTTCAGTAAGCTAACTTAACATGATTAATTACTTCATTATTCATTCAGTATCCTCGCAATGATTTATACTTATGAAAGCATTAATTATTTCCAATAAATTATCTTAATATAAAATATTATGTTTTAAATAAAATATTGCAAATAAAATAAAATATCTTAATATAAAATATTGTTTTTTAATTTTTCACTCTTTTAGAACGTTTTTTCTATGTTTTTAAAATCAGCTATAATAGGTAGTTTTCTGAAAATTAAAAATATTATTTGCCATAAACAGTTTTTACTTTCTATGAGGAAAAAAAAAGAAAAAACAAACTATTTGCTTAGCAATAGCTCCTTCTTTCTTTGATCAATTCTTGATTAAATTCCTTAATTAATTTTAGTCATTAACAAAAACTATGTTAAATAATTTCAATTATGACGAAAGAACTGAAATTATAAAATTTCTAAAGGAAAATTTTCAAGAACCGAAAAGACAAAAAAAAAAAAAGGTGGAACAACATTTTCTTTCACAAAATAACAATTTAAAATTGGAAAATTATATTTTGTGTTGTTTAATTGTATGTAATCCAACATGCTCATAAGTATGGCGCAAATGTCAATTTGTATGATGGATGGATAATTAGCCACTGATAAAAATTGTAATTTTAATAAAATAAAGTTAAAGCAAATTTGAACATCATATGGGCTGCTAGTAATTTTGAATGTTTTAGCTAAGCCAATGAAAATGTTATCATATGTTGACTCCCTTATAGATAAAAAATATGAATTGAAGGACAAAATTGTTTGCTATAAAAGAAATCTTAGCTTTAGTGTTTTAGCCTGATGTATGATTGTATAATTGATTTGGTTATCTATCAATGCTATTTATTAGCATTATCAAAGCTATTTATCAACATTATCAGCACCATATACAACTATTACTTCTTATTATAGTCAAAAAAATTTATGAGTCAAACTGAATAGTAATGTAAGCGGAAAAAAAGAATTTATCAGTTTTTATCAAATTATGATAAAAATGAAAGAAGAATAGATAAAATATTTGTGAAAACTGAAATTTTTTTATATTTCATGACATCATACTTCATGACCCAATTATTAACTAATTAAATGTTAATTTCTAAAGCAAGAATTAGGCGGTAGAAAAGAAGTAGGTCGAAAAGAATGTAACCAATTTACTATCTCGCAGACAAAAAAAAAAAAGATATGATAAATGAGGAAACTGAAGAAAATGATAAATGATAAGTGATGAAAAATTATAAGTTGATGATAACTAATACGATGATAATTAATGAAAGTATTCTCGGACTATTCTTGAGAATTTTTGAGATTTTTTCGCTATCAATAAAAAAAAATGAAATATTGCTTTATTTGGAATCTTTTAATTAGCAAATGCTTTGTAAATCGTTGTTAAAAAATGATTGAATGAATATTTTTGCATTTTAAAGTATCAATTTTCATTTTCATTTTTTTTTTGTTGTAAATTTGAAATTTAAATATTAATTAATGCTTAATTTTCCCATTTTTTTTTCTTTTTCATACATGAAAAATATCATTTCAATGAAGAAAAATAAATATTTCTCATCTAATAGAGGAAAATTACTGACAAAAAAAAAAAAAAAAGAAAGTTTAAACAATTCCGGAACGAAAATAATCCGAACAATGAGAAATTGAAGAATTTCCTGATTGTATTTTGAAAACGGAAAAATAAATGTCATCTTTTTTCTTTTAAATGAATAAGAAAACAGTAAAAAAAAAGAAAAAAAATTATACAAATAGAAGGTATTTATTGTATTTAAACGAAGAAATCGAAACAAAAATTAGTCAAAAAGAAAAACAAAAAAAAAAAAAAAAAATGAAAGGACGACAAATTTCCGTTTTTTTTCCTACCTTTTCTAACTTTTTTTTTCTTTCATTAAAAAACAAGTTTTTAAAAATGGGTGGGTTTTACAAATGTATCGAAAATACTTATATAACTGCTGTCGAAGTACCATATGCTCATCGTTTTTCTTTCATCTACAAAGGTGTTTTCTTTTTCTCCTCTTTTTTTTTTTTAATCTAATTTGAATATCAAATCAAACTGATAAGATATATGGATAGCAAAAGAACATTTTTATTTTAATTTTTTTTTTTAATCTTTTTTTTTATTTCTATTTCACTGAAAGCAAGAAAACAAGATGAAAAAATTTTTGCTTTTTTTTTTTAACCTTACATTAATTTGTTCATTTAAATTCATACAAAAAAATTATTTATTCATATAATCTTATCGATTGCCACATTTTTACGGGTCAAATAAGAATGTTAATAATCATAACATGCAATAAGGAATGCTATCAAAATATACAATAAAATAATTTTCGATCATTCTTTTTCTTTCATATAAATATATATTTTTGCAAAAATGTTTGAGAAATTATTTAAATGAAAATTTCACGAAAAAGTTATCATCGAAAAATAAATAATTATGAATTTAAATAGAACTAAAAATTATTGCTAACAATGAATACTTGAATATTTCTTTATTTTAAAAATAATTTTCATCGATTTCATTTAATTTCATTTAATTTCATTTTTTTTACGATTCATCTATAAACTCACATGAAATTTCTTTCAAAACTGATTTTTTTTTTTTCTTTTCAGGAATGGGAACACAAACGCTTGTTAATGTAGCATCAGCTGCAAGCGGTTTAGTCATTATTACATCATTAATTATTGTTGGTATTGTATTCCAGGATATTAATAGCTTTTATTATGAAGTATTGGATGATATTTATGAATTTAAGGTTTCTTTGTGATAATTTTTTTTAAATGAAAATTTATAAAAAGCTAATAGTTACTTACCAAAGAGAATAGGATGATGATGATAAATGATAAATGGTGATAAATGATAAATAGGATGATGAATGATATTTTATTGATTAAAAAAAAAAAAGAAAAGGATGATTGAAATAGAATGTTACAATCATATTTATCTATATATAATTTTTAAAGGAATATTAAAATGATATCATATCATTTCATTATATAATACTTGTTAATTAATGATCAATGATCAAACATTTTTAGAATTAAATTTAAAGTATCACAATTTTAGACATTAGCAAATGATGCATGGGATGAGATAATGAGTGTTCATGTGAATAAAATGCAAGCTATGCCTAAGAAGGAATCATTTAAAACTTTGCTTGGTTTAAAACCACGTCAAAAACGTCGTGCTATTTGTGGTAAGTTGAAATTTATCAAAAATACTATTTAAAGAAGACAGTTTGAACAAAAAAAAAAAGGATGAAATGAAACGATTTTTCTTTAATAAGTCAATTAAAAAATAAGTGAAAAGATATGCAAACATGAATATTTGTTTTTGTATAATTGTAGCGATAACAAATTTTTGAATAAATTATCGCCATCAGATCAAAAGTAATTATAAAATGATCTTTCAGCATGTGCTCTACAAGCTTTAAGTTGTCCATCAGGACCACCTGGACCACCAGGAGATGTTGGTTTACCAGGAGGTATTTTTCATAATTGGCTTCAATGATTGCTTTATTTTTTTGATCATTTAACATAAAAAGTACTTCTAATAATTTAATGTGTTTAAAGCATTTAATATAAAAAATTGAAAAATAAAATTTGCAGTGAAATTATTGGAATTTTCAGAACCAGGTGAGCCTGGCATGGATGGTAAGCCAGGTGCAGATGGTATTGCTATATCAACAAATGGCTATACGCGCGGAGGTTGCATTACTTGTCCACCAGGACCACAAGGACCACCAGGTCCGTTAGGGCAAAAAGGACCACCTGGTCCATCTGGAATACCAGGCAAGCCGGGTAATGGTGGTGGCATAGGGCAGCCAGGACCACCGGGACAACCTGGAGATGCCGGAAAACCAGGTAAATTCATCGTCTAACATTTACATTGGATATTTATTTTTCAGAGTAATAAGAAAAACTTCAAATTACGTGATTCTATAATTTTTTCAGGTGAACCAGGAATAGAGGGACCACCTGGAGCACCTGGACTACCAGGAGCACAAAGACGCAGTGCACCAGGACCAAAAGGGGCACCAGGTCCAATGGGTCCAGCGGGAGAACCTGGTGCACCCGGTGAAGTTGCTGGACCTGGTCCACTGGGTCCACCAGGATCTCCAGGACCACAGGGACAACCAGGTACAGCCGGAACACCTGGTGAACCAGGAGTGGTATGTTTTTCATGAAATCTTGCATTCCTTATGCGCCTAAATTTCAACTAACATTACTATATTTTTCCCAAAACGGAGAAAAAAGGAAAAAAAACTATATTTCCAAAGAGTGATTTAAATTTTAGCCTGGATTACCTGGTGTACCAGGTGGTGACGCAGCTTATTGCCCTTGCCCACCACGTTCCACTAAAACAGCAGCTATTCATGAAACTGGACCAAGCTATCGAGGAGATCTTGAGCCGGGCACTTCCTACGTTCATCGCACTCGGAAATCCAGAAAGATGTTCAAGCAAATGAAGTAAATGATGTTATGACAAGCTGATAGCGAAGGAAGGAAAAAGAACTCTCTATAGGTTCTCTTAGAATTAAAAAAAAAGTAATGTTAACATAGTTCCCCAGGTATCAACATCTTTTTCTTATACTTTTTGAATTATTCTTCTGGAAATCAATCATGTCATAATCATATTTTACTCGTAAAAAGATAAAAAATGAACAGTAATTCGATTCACGTCTGTTACAAAAACAATGAGCAAACACATTTTAGATAATCTTTAAAAATCAATTCGGAATTTCTTAACTGTAAAACTGGATCGTAACCACATGCATCGCATATCCTGCATCATTCAGAAATAAAAATTTAAAGTGTTTGCAATCAAGTTGCTTTACCATCCCAATTTGACAGTTTAATCTTATCCTATTTCATTGTTTTCTAATGTTGATTTAAACAGTTTGAATATAACTTGAGCAATTTAAGTATAAAAAAAAAAAGATCAGATGATAAAACAGGCAATACTTTTTGTTAAAAACATGAAAGTAAACATAAGTGAAATTAAAGTTAACTAATTCGTTGATTGATGTACAATTACTGGGAAAAGTCCATATTTTTAATAGTTGACTAATAAATGAAATATTTATCAGGTGACAATAATTTGGTAATGTTTTTTTCTTTTTTTTTTTACAAAAATACAAACAATTAGGGATTTCAAACAAAACTAAACAACTTTCCATTGCTCAATAAATCAACAAAAAAGTCGAAAGTATTCATAATAGGAAAGTTTATTTATAAACTATTACTAACAAATTCTGATAAAAGCATTAATAAGTTAAAAAGTTAGAATTAAACTGAAATTTATGTTATGCTTTTGAAAATGTTTACATTCCAATGATATCACAAGATTTTCGACTTATTTCAATCGTAAAACGATGTGATTCGGCTTACAGTTAGTATTCAAACTTATATCTCACCTCGAGGTTATTGTTTTGTCGAAGAGAAACTACCAGAAAATATAAGATCTAAGGACCGCAAAATTATTTCTTTCTTACCCACTGAAATGGCATAATAAGTAATTCTACCATTGGTCAGCAAGCATTTTTTTGAGTCTTTGAGGTTTTTTGATTAATGATTTTATAAGGACATCAGTGATATCAACAATGGACAGATTGCTAAACAGTAAAGATCGAAAAAAAAAAACTAAGCACAATGATGTAAGTCACTACAATAAAGTTCTAAGTATAAATTGTCACACTATCCGATTTTCCCACCTAATTCCAATGATTGTGAAAATAAGAAAATTACGAATAGTATTTGCTGAGGTCCAATCTCG
>NW_018108469.1:82100-84391 GCF_000183805.2 Loa loa
AGGAGACATATCGGGAAACATGCTAATATCAAAAGAATCACGAAGCTTTTCAGGTGCGCCAGTTGATATTATTCATTCATAGCAAGCTTAAGAATTAATTTAATGACACAAATTAAATGTGACAAGGCAGATCAAAAGAGAGGGAAAAATGAGCAGAAAATTGAAAGAGTAACTAAAAAGTGATTGACATTGTAAAACAAGCAATTAATACTTTTGAAATGTTCACCGGTGGTGAATTGTGAAATAAATTTCATTTAAATGTCATTTCATTTAAACCATTTACTAATAACAAAAAATGTACTTTAATTAAAAGAAATAATTTCTTCATTTCCACAATTTATCCTATCTGTTTAAATTGAAATTCTGTGAAAATTCGAAAAACAATGGGAATATTGCGAAAAGAATGAATAAATTGCATTTAATAGCTAATTAGTTTTGTATTAATAGGTTAAACACTTCCATATATCAGTTCCTTCTTATTTTCAATTTTCATTTTCTATCGATCCCTCTGTTCTACTGGTTCCCAATTGGTGGTTCGTGGATCACCAATTGGAAACTGCGAGGACAATGATGCAATAAGTAGAAAATTATTAACGAAGCTTATTAGTTATAAATAAAACTTTGTCCTTTATGGTTGTAACTTTGTCCTTTTTTTATATTATAGTGTTACTTTTCTCGTTTAGTTAGTGAGTTGAACGTTCTGATTAAAGTTTATCTTTAAATTAAAAGAATTATTATTTTTTAACATTGTAGTTTCTGCTACAAATGAAAAAGCCAAAGTGGTCACTGGTTAAGAAAAAAGTTTATATACTACTTGTCTCTATGAATATTAAAAAAAAATAAAACAAAAATAAAACAAAGCTGCAAATAATTAATGTATGTAAATACCTCTTTTAGGATTCCTGTAATCATATCATAGAATTTGATAATTTCTATCATAGCCCTTCAATGAGATACAAATGAATAATGGCAATTAGAAATTTAACAAAAAATTTGGTTTAAAATTTAAAATTAACCTAAAAGACTAAAATTCAACTTAAAAAATTTAACCTAAAAGATTTTGTATATTAGAACAAAATAACAACTTATGGTACTCCTTGCAACACACATGTTAAATAATTGGCCATAATTATTGAGATTTTCGAGCTCCTTTAAAAAATTCATGGCTAAATTTTACGAACAAAGGTTTGAGCAAGGTTTTATCCACAATGCTCACTAAATGCTTGCTGCAAAACGCCACAAATATGAATGTATCCTTCCAGCCTGATTAGGGAATCTTTTTTAGGTTAAGTAAACTTGATCGGAACTAATCTTACACTTTACTACTTCGATTCATCTATTAGCATTAGTGAGTTAGGATGATGACAATGAAGTTCTCAGGATGTCGGTTTTGTTAAAAGCATTAGACAGATTGATGGACATGTCAGGTTAAATGAGGTCTGTTGGTTCAGGATATTAAGAATTAGTTGACATTATATCATATTCTATTCAGAGCCATAAAATAGAAAATCGATATGCCAGAGGATAGGATAATGTAGTGCAATATCTTCTTTTCAAATCAGCTCGATTTGCATTTTTGGAAAGGATTAACTGGATAAGTTGAAATTGCATAGGTGCAAATAAATGTGAACTGGAACATCGTGCAGCCAACAGTTAGCGTACTCGTATTGAAAACATACTCATAATATATCTTCTCATTATCTTTATAATTATCACTGATTAGTAATCTGTTTACCATTGACATCGTCGGTATACTAAGTCCAAAGACAAGTATTAAGGACAACAGCTTAAAAAATGTGGCCGATTATTACCTGTCTGTTTTGGTCCCACCATCGTGAGTAGTTGGCCTGATTGTTGAGTATATAAATTCGAATGTTTCTATTGGTAATAATCAGGACGCGGGGCGGCGGTGCCCTATCATTTTTTGGGAGGTCGCACTTCTAACGGCGACCATAAGTATTGACAATGATGAATGTGAAGCTCAAGCAAACATATTGCACAAATTCTGATCCCAAATCGACTTGACGTAAATAATCAGTACATAATTCTGTCAATTCCTCGAAAACATCGTCAAATAATTTATTTCTTCCAAAAATAAATAGGAAAAAACCATATGGTTATATATTCGTTCAATAATTTGGCAGATTTGATAGAAAAAATTAATCCAGATTATCTCAAACAAATATTTCTTTTCAGTATGCCACTATTCATCACATCACAATCTCTCATCTAAGCTAATGTTATCAGTTATTGAAAAGATAAGCTATTTCGGCGAATGCTTTCGTTCATTC
>NW_018108470.1:0-2379 GCF_000183805.2 Loa loa
AATTAATAATCTTATAGATTTGAAATAATCATCAGTTTTTTTTTCTGCAAATATTCATCTTTCATTATAACATTTATTCTTCCTTGGATGATTTAAATAGGTAAACAAATGGCCAAAGATTAATCCTAATTTGAGTTATTAATTTAATCTAATAATTAAAGATATTGAATTATCAATCTAACCTAATGGTTAAAGGTTAACCTTAACTTGAATTATTGATTTAACCCAATGGTTAAATATTAATCTTAACTTGAGTTAAATTGATAACTTTACATTTATTATGCTTATTTTCTTACTGTATTACCTTTAAAAGAAAAAAAAACTATACCTGCTTAAAGTTAAAGTATTTTAAGTTTTTAAGTTTTAAGTTACCTGTTAAAGCATACCTGTTTAAAATAAAATAAAATATGATATCTTACAAAAGATATATCGATTAGCATACAACAGATGCAAATAAATGTAAAAATTAAACGACAATTATTTTAAAAATAAAGGTATGTTCAAAGAGATGAAAGAAATTATGCATTGTTTCATTGAATTTGTAACAATGATTGAAAGTAGGCGGAATGAGTTTTAGGGTTCAAATGTTATTCGAGAAATTATAATTTGCACCCTACCGGGTTCTACCATCTGCCTGCTTCTACCATTACCGCCATTTTCTTCAATCTATCAAAAACCATTGTTTAACTTTGACCCCTGTACAATAACATTCAAATAATTAATGTAAAAAAATATTTCAAAAAAAAAATTAACACAGTAAATTTTAGCTTTAAATAATTTAAAAATACTGTCAACTTATATAGTTCTATTATTGTCAACCTATATTGATAAAATCCAAAAGTTCTTTTCCTAAAAAAAAAAAAAAATTCCATAAATATTTTGTTGGTTACAATTGAATAACGATAGTAAGAACATTCAATAATTTTTTCCCTAATTTAATCATCAAAAAAAAAACAAAAAAAAGGAAGTAAGTGAAATAACTTAAAGATTCCAGGAATTTCCAGGAACTCCAGGAACATTATAAACTTTTTTTTTTGTACTAATCAAATTTCAGGAAATTTCAGGAATTCCAGGAACTTTGCAAACTTTTTTTTTGAACTAATCAAATTTCAGGAAATTCCAGGGACTCCAGGAATTTTATAAACTTTTTTCTTTTGAACTAATCAAATTTCAGGAATTTCCATAATTTATGGATTCTAGGAATTTGCATAATTTAGGGATTCTAGGAATTTCCATAATTTATGGATTCTAGGAATTTCCAGGAATTTTAGGAACTTCCATAACTTTCATAATTTAGCTACATTTTTCTCCTTTTTTTGGTAACTTTTCCTTAAAGAATTCCCGGTATTTTACTGTAATATTCATTGTCATTTATCATTCCTTTTTAATAATGGTTAGTATTGGACTTATTTGTATCTAATCTTCCTCCTTTTAAATTTTCATCAATCCTTTCCTCCTCATTTATATGCATAATATTCATCCGCCACCATTGCCGGATAACGCATAATCTGTAAAGGTCAACCGGAAAAAAGCCATGAAATGACTGAAAATTTGAACTATTAATGATCCAACCCTTTGGCATCAATCATTCTTCACTGTCATTTATATTATTTTCTGCAACCTTCAACTGTCCCCCCACTTGAAAGCCAAAATGATGACCTTGCACCATCTCGTCAATCTTCACATTTGGCTTTTGTGAAATTAAGATTTGTTAGAAGCTAAAATTTGCCATATATTTATGCAAATGAAAATTAATATCAATCTATTGTCTATTGTAAATGTTTACCAATGTATCCCAAGCTAAAATTTTAAAATTTTTAGAAAAGTTTGAATTAATTTTAAAAAATTGACTAAAATTTATGAACAAAGAATGCTTTCATAGTTAATTTTAAAACTACAAAATTATTAATGCATTAATTAAAATGAATGAAAAAAAAAGTAAATACTTCAAAATCTATTCTGATGAAGAGGATATTTTTTTTTTTTGGTTCTGACTTTAACTTTAGAATTACGACAGATGATCATTGATCAATTTTAACTTTAATTTTATAATCAAAATAGATGATCATTAATCAGGAATCGTAAAAAAAAAAAGAAAAGAAAGAAAAAGAAATGTCTTCCAAAATAATAGTCTAAAAACATTGTCCAATATTATAATACATATATATATCATTGATTACGGAAAGATTCCTTATATAATTTAATAAAAATTTACAGATTTTTCTAATGCATATTGTTGTCAAATTTGAAATTTGAAATTTTAAATTTTAAATTTTGATACTGAACAATGATTATTAGTATTAAATTATAATAGCCATTGAAATTTTGGTTGACAATGCTTTTTTTTTTTAAATTTTAATTGAACAATGATTATTAGCA
>NW_018108470.1:4017-5476 GCF_000183805.2 Loa loa
ATCATGTATCGATTGATAAGATATCTTATGAATAGTTTTAAAATCTTTGCCTTTTTCACTAAATTATATACAGTAATATCCCATTATATACAGTAATTTATGTTGATATATTATCAGTTGAAGGGAAACTTATCATTCTTATATTGATAAGCTATCAAATGTCGATAATTTCTATCTCAATAATTGTTAAACTGTTGATATATTTTAAAAAAAATAATAAAAGATAAAAAAAATGATAAAAGATAAAAATGACAAATGTTTAAGAAAAATTAGCAAAGATGGAAAAAAAAATTGTTATATGCTAATTTTTACAACTACAATTTATTAATTTATAAATAAAATTCAGGTATGATAATTTAGGTATCTATTAACAGGATTAGTTAAGAAATGAATGAATAAATGACCAAAATTGAAAAATAACGAGACAGCTGTCTCATATAAAATGATGATTATCTTTAACGCACAATAATATTTCTAATGTTTATGGTAAGAGAAATGAGAATAAGGATGGGGACATATGGTTGACATGATGAATGCTTTAACCAGTTATAGTAATGAAAAATGATGGTACCATAATCAACTCTTCGCATAATCTTTGATCATCCCTATAGATATGTTACAGTTTAACTAGCTTTTCTTCTTTTTTTTTTCAGTATTATAAAAGAACCGAAATATTTTTATATGATTAAAAAATTACAGTACCTATTGTAAGCTATCAAAGAAATCGATTGTTAAAGTAATTTTCAAAAACATTTAAACGCGTATGATAATCAATCAGTATTTGATTTTCCGTTTAATCGGTATGCTTTTGTTATTAATCCGGATTTGATTCCGGACGGAAATAATTAAAATTGAAATAAATAAATGAATTTTGACAAACAAGTAAAGAGAAATATTAATCATTGTATGATCAGAATATGAATTTGTATTAATTGAGAAAGTTTCCTGTTTTTCTTCTCTCTCCCTTTCTCTTTCTCTTTTCGCATATTTCAAAAGTTTATTTGAAAATGAATAAAAAAGTTTTAAAGAAAATTTAGGCGAAAATTTCAAAAAAAAATTCGTGATAAGCAAAATTACTTATCACATATCATTCATTTATCACTCCCTTATCATTGTAAATCATTTCTATATTTCATCCTTCGGTAGGAAAAATTATGCGCATATGATCGTTTTGTTGATTTTTTTTTTTTTTTTAAAAGGTGAATTTTTTATTGGAAAGATATACGGTAGATAGTTCATTGATTTTTTCAAGGTTAAAAATGAATTTAAAGTAAAAAAAAAAAGCTAGTGTAAGAATGAGTGAACCGATCAAATCTGGTATATCGCGGTCATGGAATGAGAGAAAAAGAAATAAAATTTTTTTTTTTGTTTACAGTAAATTTTACTCGTTCAAATAGTACAATAATGATGGTAAGAAAATCAATCATTCTGATACGAATAATTTTTTGTACTCTTTTTT
>NW_018108470.1:7176-8585 GCF_000183805.2 Loa loa
GTTGCTGCAAATATTGTTGTTGTTGTTGTTGTTGCAAATGTTGCCGCTGTTGCTGTTGTTACAGATGTTGTTGTTGTTGCAAATATTATCGTTGTTGCAAATATTGTCGTTGTTGTTGTTGTAAAATGTTGTTGCTATTGTTGTTATTGCAAATGTTGTTGCTGTTGTTTTTGTTGCAAATGTTGTCGTTGCTGTTGTAAATGTGTTATTGTTGCAAATTTTGTTGTTCTTGTTATTACTGCAAATGTCGTTGTTGTTGTTGCAAATGTTGTCGTTATTGTTGGAAATATGTTATTGTTATAAATATCGTTGTTCTTGTTATTGTTGCAAATTTTGTTATTCTTGTTGTTATTGTAAATGTCGTTGTTTGTTCCAAATGCCGTCGTTATTATTGTTGTGGCGATAATGATAATGTCCATTATTTCGCCATTTATAAGCAAAACAATGATGTTAATGATGATGAAATTCAAGAGTTGAGGTAAATAGGTTGATTGCTAAGTGATTTTGGCGGATGAAGAGGATAAATGAGGAGTGAAATTAGTCATTGATGGTCAGTTCATCAAGTTAATGAACGAATCCATTCAATGAACTTCTTCAACAACCAAAGAATAACAGTTGTTGCTATGGAAGGACGAACTTTTGATATATGTAAATTCAATGTCACCAGGGAAACAATGATTAATTAGCTTATCACTGATACACATATATCCATATTATGCATATTTAGGATGAGAGATAGCAAACAACATCCTGGTTGTTTGAAATTTTGTAAAATTTAAGCTAAGTAAAATAGCTTTTAAATAGCACGAATAAAATCCTAAAATGATACAACCTTTATGAATAAATATTATTATATTTTTAGGATTCATTTCGGAATGCACAATATTTGAAAATAAATTCCGGAAATCTACTGGAATTATTATGATTCCTTAATGTTAGAAACATTTTTCAGCTTCAATACAATACAAATCCATTTACTTAACCGTTTGCATGAAGTATTCATTTCAGGATGCACAATATTTTGAAATGAGTTCCGGAAATCAATCGGAATTATCATAATCGTTTAGTGTTAGAAGCATCTTTCAGCTCTAATATGATACAAATCCGTTTATTTAAATCCATTCACTCCTGAAGCATTCATTACAGAATGCTCAACATTTAGAAATAAATTCCGGAAAGCTACCGGAATTGTTACACTCAGCTCCAATTATCAAAATGAAACATATTTTTGACAATTAAACAATTACCATCTGATCGATCCCTAATATTTGCTACGGTAACTTGCAACAGGAAGGAAGCAGAAGAGAGGATGAGATTTGTCAATAATAAAATCTTTTTTTTTGTGCTATTTCATTTGCTAAATAAAATTGAGTGAAAATTTTAACAGAGAAAGTAATACTTCTTAATAC
>NW_018108470.1:9582-11877 GCF_000183805.2 Loa loa
TATCATAAAGAACTAAAGCTTATAATAGTTAAGATTTAATTAAAATAAAATCAAATTTGAAATAGAATTTGAAATAGAATTCAAATTTCCATCTTAGAAAAGAAAAAAAAGGAAATCAAGTTTAGAATAGAATTCAAACATTGGTATAGAATTTGGAATAGAATTCAAATATTGGTATAGAATTTGGAATAGAATTCAAATATTGGTATAGAATTTGGAATAGAATTCAAATATTGGTATAGAATTCAAATATTCCATCTCGGAAAAAAAAAGAAAAACAGATTTGAAATAGAATTTAGAATAGAATTCGAACATTCCATCTTAAAAAAAAAAGGAAAATCCATCTTTTTCAGTGTAATTTTTAAAATTTTTGAACAAATTGATAAGCTGAAATGCTTATCAATTTGTGATAAGTTTATCGAAAGGCTTTATAAAGAAAATTTATCGAAGAAAGGCTTTGTAAAGAAAATTCATAAAATGTGAACAAAGTAATCTTTAAAAAGGCCTTATTAGTCGTCTCAATTTTCAATCTAGAAATTTTTTTTTTTTCTTGACCTTTTTATTACTGGAAATTTTGACTAACCATTCATCTATTCATGTCATATGCATGCATTACGAATGAATTCTTTGTCAACTTCATAAGCCACACAATAATAATTATTTCAAAGCTTTTTTTTTTTCAAATCTTTCAATTTCTCCCGATTTATCCCGGTAGGTTTTTCTTTCTTTTTTGAAAGGAATGAGGGCTAGTTAATTACAAGACTAAAGGTTAATGAAGCATGCATGCAATATGCTGCATAAAATAAGTTTAGATGTCATATATATATGGCAGAGATGAATATGCAAATTTTATTGAAATAGAATGAAAGAAAAATGCATATTAATATATTTGTTTTTTCTTAGAATTTAATATTAATATATAATCTTAGGGAAGCAATTTCCACTTGAAATTTGCATTTTTTTTTAAAAATTAATTTTTTAAAATTATTTTAACTAAAAAAAGATTAAAGATCAAAATTGATTTTAAAAAATCAACAATTTTTTTTTTTGTGAATTGTTTTAAATAGACCAAAAAAAAAGAAACAAATGAGAAAGATAGAATAAATTGATGGTAGCAGATGTCAATGTAGTACCATTGTTGACCTGAAAGGTGTATAAGCCGGGATAGGCAGGTGTGTACAAAGTAATAGCTTAATGATATTGAATAGGATTTGTATTACAATGTTTCGTTTGAATTGATGAGCAACAGGTAAATGTTAGAAGTATGAGTAAGAGATGAGGTCATGGATTAAAAAAAAATTATTTACTGCTTAGGATAATCATAAATTAGCATTTTCTAAATGATAACTATCATATTCCAACGATATAAATCATTCAAATTTACCTGCTAATGAATTCATTTATTAATTTGGAAAGTGATAAGTGAATTTAATTACCATTTCAAATTATGCTAAACTTATTTAAATTGATACCACTATATGTGCTTCGGTTAATCTCGGGATTTATTTCCTAGATTCTATAAATTGTAAAATCTTGGGGAAGATTAAAGTAAAGTAAGAATGTATAATATTAACATTTAGTAATATTATCATAAAATTTGGAATTTTTATAAGATAAAATTTTTGGAAAGATTTTAATCACTAATTAATTACATACTTCTAATTAATAAGCAACAGAATTACAATTCAAATTTCAAAACTTTGATTTTTTTTCTTTTTTTTTTTCCAGAATAATAATACAATGATAGACAGAAAAGGATGTATACATTTAATAAGAAAGGATATGTAATGGAAAATTTTGACGATTATGACATTTCCGCTTCTCGTTGTTCACTTTCCGCCGTCCCTATAATATCTTCAATGAACATTGCTATCCTTCTTCTCTAGGGAAATGAATATTATTAGTGGATTTTGAAGAGAGAGAGAGAGAGATATCTTTAGAGATAAATTGATGGAAAGAACTAGCAAATATTTAGATTTATTCATCTGTCGTTTATAACATTTCAAAATACATACTTGATTACAACATTTTTTTATTCAATAATAAATCGCAACATCCTAAAATATCTGTTTATTTATTGTTTTTAGTTTCAGCAATTCAGGAATGATAATGCTTTGTTTAGGAATGATAATATTCTGTTTAGGAATGATAATATTCTGTTTAGGAATGATAATATTCTGTTTAGGAATGATAACAATATGTTTAGGAATGATAATATTTTGTTTAGGAATGATAATATTTTGTTTAGGAATGATAACATTTTGTTCATTCTGTTTAGGAATGATAATATTTTGT
>NW_018108470.1:12976-14893 GCF_000183805.2 Loa loa
GTTTAGGAATGATAATATTCTGTTTAGGAATGATAATATTCTGTTTAGGAATGATAATATTTTGTTCATTCTGTTTAGGAATGATAATATTTTGTCCAAGAATGATAACAACATGTTTAGGAATGATAATATTTTGTTCAAGAATGATAACAATATGTTCAGGAATGACAATATTTTGTTTAGGAATGACAATTTTCTGTTTAGTAACAAAACTATTCTTTGTTTAGAAATGACAATTTTCTGTTTAGAAATAATTATTTTCATTTTAGAAATTCTATTCAGGAATGATAATTTTTTGTTCAGGAATGACAATATTTTGTTTAGGGATGACAATTTTCTGTTTAGAAATGACAATTTTTTGTTTTTGTTTAAAAACTAACAATTTTCTCTTCAAGAATAATAATTCTCTGTTCAAAAATGAATTTTTTTATTCAGGAATGACAATTTTCAATTTAGACATTTTCCTGTTCAGGAATAATAATTTTCCGTTCAAAAAAATGAATTTCCTATTCAAGAAATGACAATTTTCTATCCAAAAATGATAATTTTCTGTTTCAGAAATAACAATTTCCGGATTGATTTTCTGTTTCAGAAATAACAATTTCCGGATTGGTTTTTTTTTCCGCTTCATTTATTCCTATAACTATCATTAAATATTTTATATTAAACAACAAATAATATGAATGTAATATGGCGGAAAATGTATTGATTTATTGAAAATATAAAAAGAAATTATACCTCATTTTTGGTCAATCATCCCTGCTGTGATTCATACGTTCCATTGGAAAGATGAATGAATGAATGGACGAAATGATGTGTGACAGAATCAAATATCCAACGATAATCTCTTATAAATAGACGATAACTAAGATGAAATCAATTGTAAAGTTTGACTAAGATTTCTCATATATGGCTTAAGCTATCATCAGATTGTCACTAATGTCACATTATCAGGTAGTATAACTTATCAATTGAACAGTTTGGTAAGTTTGACTGAGATTTCTCATACATGGCTTAAGCTATCGCCAGATTATCACTAATGTCACATCACCAGGTAGTGTTACTTGTTAACTGAGTAGTTTGGTAAGTTTGGCTAAGATTTCTCATATATGGCTTAAGCTATCACCAGATTGTCACTAATGTCACATTATCAGGTAGTATAACTTATCAATTGAGTAGTTTGATAAGTTGAAAGATAATTTGATAACAAAAGAATGCTATCATAATTAATATTGTTTTTTTTTTTTGTATCTAACCTAATCAATGTTGAGAAAAAAAAAGAAAATTGCTTCCTCATCATTAATCATTCTCATCCAAATTTATCCTAATTCTAGAATATTGTTAAAAATCTTTAATTAAAGATTAGACTACGGTATATTACTCAATCTACCGGTTACAATCTACCGGTTATTCCTGCATCATCTAAATCATATTCATACTGTAGTAAATTTTGTAGTACTCTAATTGAAGCGAAGTAAATTGTAATTTTAAAAATTTTTTTTTTTACCAAGCTAATTTCTGGACATAACTTGAAGCTAATTTGAAGCTATAAACTTTTTTATTTGAAGCTAAAAGTATTCCGCACTGAAATAAATATAGTATATTCGTATTAAAAGATTAAAGATCATCACATAAATTTATGCAAAATCTTAACTTTTAATGGAATTTCTTCAGATTAGAAATAATTACATATGGTAAATGATAATTAAGGTGATCGATAAATAGCTTATTATAATAATTATGCAAAAATCTTAAAACCCTAAAAATTATTCGGTATTCTTTGATCTCGTACTTTAATCTGCAGCATAAGTTATTCAAAAAAAAAAAATAGAAATTTCTTCTTGTAAAAAATAATTATTAGGCTTTTTTTTTTTTCTTTCTCTCTCTCTAGACCTAATATATTATATCTATAATAGT
>NW_018108470.1:15941-17607 GCF_000183805.2 Loa loa
GCTTAGAAAAAAGTGCCTAGGAAAAGAAAAAAGAAGCCTTATATACTAGACTCTTTTACATACTTTTGTGGCAATAAGCTAAAAATGAAAATTACATAAAGCATTAAGCATTGCTAATGCAATAAAAAATATTATTCTGATCGTTAATTTTTATTTATGCTCTAATAATTTTTTCAAAAAAAGTAATTAACTTTAAGTACATACAATTGAAAAATTTAAATGTAAAATTGAAGCATAAATATAGCAAAATATTATTATGACAATATATTGTCCCATAATAAAATCTCAAATGACAAGATATGTGACATCTTTCATTAACAAAAATATTCGATATTTTACGATGATCGAATATTTGATATTTTTTTTCAGCAACAGAAAATTCGAGTAATTCTATAAATTGATAAAACAATATTGATATAAATGATATTGAGTGATAAATTTTTTGGGATGTCAGAGTTAAAGTTTCAAATGATAGAATATTTGATATTTTTTCAGTAGCATTTGAAAGATTCCTTCGATCAATAAAATAAACAATGTTATAAATAATATTGATTGATAAATTTGAAAATGTAAATGAAATGAAATTTAATTTTTTACCAAAAAGTTTTACAAACTTCTTTCCTTTCTTTTAAATAATGTATTAGGGATGATTTAATGGATGATGTGAATGGAAATGAAACAAATGTACATTTACATGTCACGCAACTGTTGGCATTAGTTTTATTTCTTGATTCTATCAGAAATGTCACCATCTGCCATCTACAATTGTCATCTAACTGATCGATTGAATATTATTTTGCTTGTTGTAATCTAACAGAAAATGTCAGGAAGATATAAATGTAAGGATGTGTTTATGATAATGAATGATAACGAATGATATTTGTAAATGATTATATTGTTTGTTGTAAAATTGTCCAAAAAAAAAGAAAAAAGTTTTTGATAGAAATAATTTAATTTTTTAAGTTTAAGCTAAAATTATCATTAATTTCTTCAATTTTCAATAATTTTTTCTTTTTTATTTTAAAATTTCCAATGTAAATTTATTGTTATGAAATGAAAGATGCAAATATTCATTTAACTATAAGAGGCGGAAAAAGTCCATTTTGTAGATAAGTTGGAAGATGACAAGATTAGTCAATTTGTTACGATATGACAATGATTGAATTAAACATTTGCATAGACTAATTGAACTCTCTCTCTTCCTCCCTCTGTGCAATAAAATATTTGCTAGCTAGTTAATCAGGCTTGTTATCAAGATCTATCGAAGTTGATTATTGCAATTAGAAGATGAGGATTTTAAAATTAATTAGTGAAAATAAAGGTTCAGGTTATATAGTGTTAAAAATGATAATAGAATATGATATAAGGGAAAATTTCAATTTAATTTTTTATCTCTCATAGAAATTTAAATTTTTATGAAATTAAAATTTCAACCAAATATTTAATTTATTTAGTGATAAAAGATTAGTGAAAATTTTTTGCAATATTATTATTGTATAGAAAAGATAGCATAATACTGATAAATGCTGATAATGTGTATTGTCACCAATTTTGTCACCATCTTTTGTCTTTTCTTTTGTAGGAAATTTTATCAACTAATTTAACCAATGCACTAATTAATTTAAAATTTAATTAATTAAATTGCAAAAAATAGACAGAAAATTTT
>NW_018108470.1:17943-31221 GCF_000183805.2 Loa loa
AGATGAAGATTTTAAAATTAATTAGTGAAAATAAAGGTTCAGGTTATATAGTGTTAAAAATGATAATAGAATATGATATAAGGGAAAATTTCAATTTTAATTTTTATATCTCTCATAGAAATTTAAATTTCAATGAAATTAAAATTTCAACCAAATATTTGATTTTATTTAGTGATAAAAGATTAGTGAAAATTTTTTGCAATATTATTATTGTATAGAAAAGATAGCATAATACTGATAAATGCTGATAATGTGTATTGTCACCAATTTTGTCACCATCTTTTGTAGGAAATTTTATCAACTAATTTAACCAATGCACTAATTAATTTAAAATTTAATTAATTAAATTGTAAAAAATGACAGAAAATTTTATCAACTAATTTAACCAACACACTAATTAATTTAAAATTTAATTAATCAAAGTTTAAAAATTGTTGAAGTTAAAGAAGTTATTTTGCTAGAAATATTTGAACAATTTAAATTACACAATGCTTAGTGTTATCTTTTGATACTATCTATTTATATCATTGATTATTTGATTGAAAAAAAAATTGATATAATGTAAAATTATCAGTAGATTGATAAAAGAATTACTACTGAACTGATGAATAAGGGGAAATGTTGTGTAGTTAGTGATGCTAAATTGTTGTGACGATAATTTCAAGGAGGAATTCTCGAGTTTTAGCTTTTAGGGTGGTGACAAAATTGATTCATCCAATCATTTGTCTCCTCTCATGGTTATTATATTTATTGATGAGGGTCATTTTGTCTTTGCAACTCCACCCAATTCCTGAAAACGATGAATCAACAAAATTAAACAAAATTCAAATTTTGCAAAAGCAATTTTCGAATTTTACCACAAACCTTAACCATTATTATGAAAAATGATGAAGACAATTGAAGAAAATTTTAATTAAAAATTTAAACTGAAAATTATCAATTTGATTTCAAATAGAAATTATATGTAATTGATAATTGATAATTATTGATAATTGGAATTACTCGAAAAATTATATTTTAATTTCAAATGGAAGTCATATTATTGATATTTCAAGTGTAAAAATCATATCATTGATAATTGTTAATTATTAATAATTAATAATTGCTAATAATTGAAATTATTCGAAAAATTCGTATTTTAATTAAGTAAAATTTTAATTTAAATTACATCAAGGATTTATAAAGATTTTCATTAAATTGAAAAATATGAGATAGTGTTAAGTGGAAATTTTGCAATAATTTGGAAGAAGAAATGACAGCTTCCTATTTGTGGATACTTCAAAAAACAATTTCTTTTTTTTTTTTTTTGAGTATTTACATAAAAAAAAAGCCACTTCAAGTTTAGAATTTAAATTGGAAAAAAATATTTTATGGTTTAAATTGAAAAAATAAAGAATATTTTTGGGATTTAAATTGGAAAAAAATGCATAAAGTATTTTAGAATTTAAATTAAAAAATAAAAAGTATTTTTAGCATTTAATTGAAAAAAATTTCTTCCATTTCATAAAGATTTTATTTTTACGAATGATTTTTCATGCAAATTTTTTTTTTTTAAATCAAAAAAATTGCCAGAAAACTTTTTCCGGAAATACATTATTCCAAAAAGGTGAAATTGGAGTGGCAGTATAAAAGTAAATGATCATTAATTTAATTTTTATTTTAATTTAGTAAAATCTGAAACAATTCATCAATTTCATTTGTGGTTTAAATTCGATTGAATGCTAAATTTTACCATTAGCATTCTAGCTGATAAGTCTGAAAAAGATTAATCCTGAAATTTGGAATTTATTCCGGTTTACAGACAACGAAAAAGAACGAATAACAAAAGTTGTATATAAATTCGAATCATTTGAGTTTCCGGTATTACTACTGAGGATTTATTAAGCTGTAATAACTGTAACACTTGCATCAGATCATTTGACATAATTCGGTATGGCGTAATGATTTCAAATCATCGATAAGCTTTTCTGATAAGTTTATTTTGTGATAAGAAAAAAAGACTTCTATCGGAGTAAAAACACTTCCAGTGAAGTTTCAAATAATACTTTTTGTATTCTTGTATTAAGAAACTGAATAACTAATTTGGTTAATTAAAAGTTTTATCGTTTGGTTATTAGCGACCATCTCATTTAAATTTAAATTTATCTAAATTTGATTTAAATTTATCCCATATTAATTTTGAATTTCAAATATATTTTCAAAATTTCAAACTATCATTTAGCAAAGAAGATGAAAAGTACAAAAAGTTTAAGCAATCAGTAATTTTTTTTTTTTCTTGATAGATTTACATATTTTTTTTCCACCTTTTTAACATCAACTTTTTTATCAGAAAATCACTATCAGTAATCTAATCTATGATATACTGTAGGTAATATATGGAAGAGCGCTTGTAAATTCGGACAAATTTTAAGTTTTATTAAATTTAGATTTTAATAAAATACTATTTTTAATTTCAAAAATAAAACTAAGCTCAATTTCAACAATGGCATTTAAAGGAGTATAAATTACAAAATTTGAATTTTAAGCGAATGAAATGAAGAGTGGAATTAACTAATTTTTATTAACTTTAAAAATTAATTTAAAAAAAAAGATAGTTTTGAAATGATAATTTTGACTGGTAAATTAAGGAAAATCAAGAATTCAAATTGATGTTTTACAATTTGCAAGAAATTTAGAAAGTATTAATAATAGTTACCTAATATATATATATATATATATATTACAAGTTATCGTCTAATCGTCGGTAACAATGAAGATAAAGCGATAGCTTAATTAATTGCATCATTAATTAAGTAGACTTAATAAGGATTTTAGCTAAATATGCTACTAACAAATAAAAAATACATACATGTAATTATTATTATTTTTATTTTTTAAAACAATATTTTAACTCTTGACGGTGGATGAGATTCATTACAGTATTATCTTTATCGGATACGATAATTTGCTAAAATGTTATCTCGAAGAAATGATAGCTGAAACAATATAATGGAATGAAAGAGTGTAAAATTATTAAATTTGAAAATTTTTGAATGGAAGTGAAAATGACGATGAAATATATGCAAGAATAAAATTTATGACAGCAATTAGCAAATTAGCAAATCATGACAATAAATTAGCAATTAGCAAAATGTGACAGTTAGCATTATCAGAAATGATTGAGAAGATATGATAAGATTTATTAGCGATTAATAATGCAAATGCAAGATAGATGTAAAATATTAACTTGATAAAAATATTAAAATATACACAATTATATGTATTTAAATGATTTCAGATAAATTTTCGTAAATTTTTGTTTAACAAATATTTAAGATAATATTTTGTGATATTTATTAAAAGCAAAATTATCAATGATAAAAATAAATCTTTACAGAATCATTATCACTGTAAACCTTTACAGAATCATTATCATTGTAAACCTTTACAGAATCATTATCACTGTAAACCTTTACAGAATCATTATCACTGTAAAGACCTTTACGGAATCATTATCACTGTAAACCTTTACGGAATCATTATCACTTTGTTGTGATAGTTTCAGATGAAGTAGCTAATCTTATAGAGAGTAATACAGGAGTTTGAATTTATGAATGATAAATGTTAATTTCAATTAATGAACGATTTGATATGGAAAAATACATGTCACCCATTAAAGCTAATTGATAACTTATCAATTGATATAATTGAGCATTCATTATATCATTGAAGTAAAGTAAAAAAAATTCCGCAAACTATTTAATAAAATTTCCTATAAATTTTAATTACCTTTAAAATAGATATCTTCATGATGGATAACTTTAAGACAGATATCTTTATCACTTATCTCTTTCCTGATATTTTATTACGTGAAATGAAATTAGTTTATCATGTAACCAATTGTATGATTACTCCTTACAATCATAGAAATGTTACTTTTCCACCATGTAACTGTTTCAATTAGCATTTCTTCATCATATAAATCAGATTTTTCATTTCTAAATATTTCAACTATATTCATTGTTATCAATTTGATAATAATCGTAATTATTTCCTATCTTTTTCTTGTTATTTTATGATGTGAAATGAAATTCATTTATTATGTTTCAATTGAAATTATCCAAAAAAGTAGCAAATATGAATCAAAATTAAAATTTCAAACGCCTTTGTGTGTTCATATTATAAGTATTAATTAGAATAAATCTAAAGTATGCCGATGAATTCCATTACAACTTAATATTCGCAGATTAGTTTTTCATTTCACATTCATTTCCGATTACTGCTAATGATACATTTCGTGGAGTTTTGTAAGTTGAAATATGAAAAAAAAAAACAAAAGAAAAAAAATATGCCGACAATTAACCTAACAATCGTCCAAACTATAGTCCAAAATAATCCCTCATACAATCAAATTTTATAGTGATGATTAAATGAATAAAGGTTAAAGTATGATCAAGTGATATTTATGGAATTCAAGTTACAATGTCCCCACCAACTGTGGATAAGGTTTAGTTAGCCTATCAACGAATGTTACCAACTATACGATGTAAATATCTTCGTAGGGAATATTCAGATACAACAAAAATTTCGTCCTGTTTCTTGAAATACGAACGAAAACCAAAAGTTATCCCATCATCATTCTTCTATCATATGCGGAAATAGCTTACCACCACAATTACAATTAAATGATTGCAGTATATAAATCAACTCGTGATAATGTTAGACAGTAGTAAAATCCAGGAAAAAATATAACCATAACGTGGTCACTTTTTATTAATAACACCGCTTTCCTAATTTTATGCTTTTTATGCTAATTGTTACTCAATGAAAAATATAGATATAATTTGAGTGTTAGTTTATGGACAACATATTTGGATGACAAAATTTATTGATTTTACAAACTGAAAAAAGTAGATAACATGCAAAACATCCTCTGTCAGAGTTTGTAATTTGTACTTAATTTTTTCTTTGTTGTACCCATTTCCGTGACCTTGTTCTTCTTACCTTTAACCTGAAAAGAATGAATTAGTTCAGCCAGTAAATGAAGGTTATCATCAATTTATTGGGATATGGATTGTTAATGAAAATGTGTAATTAAAAAAATTGAGTTATAGACCTTGCTTCATCCAAAATATTGCCACTGAAATGGTCAGAGGGCAAAATACGGTTTTGAAAAATGCTTTGTCAACTTTTTCTTTTTTTTAACATAAAACCAAATATTGTAAAGTAACTCTTACCTCCTCTGTAGCTTTGGTTTGCAGGTGTTGGAAAAACGAAGTTGATGTCAACTTCATATTACCCTTTTTGCTATCGTACTGCGATGTTAATTTCGATTTTTTAGCAGGTACTTCATTTTTCGTGCTCGTAAGCTCCGCTTCTTGTATTTTAAACTGTCTGATGTGTTGCCACTTCTGAAACTTAAGAAAATTAACATCTAGTGGAAACTATAGTGCAGTCCGCTGTAAAAGATGATTTGCTGCAAAAATTATTAGCGATCATTGCAAAAAAAAAAAAGAGCTAGAATCAACGAGAGACTGGCACTTGTAAATCTCCTAAAATTATTTTTTCTATAGTTTCTATATTCTCCGAAGTTGTTTCAACATTATTTATCAACTTTTAACTTCTGTCTTTCTATACTAATCTTAGTTCAACAGACAAAGGGTGCGTTTTTGCAACCCTTCATCTTTAGAGAATAACGGAATAGACTAAATGCCATCAATGGCACACAAGGCTTGAAGAATTATATTCATTATAAAGAATTCAAATTCCATTAACAATTAAGTTCATAGGACAAAAGTTAATCAACCTTTTTTTTGCGATGCAAGCGAGACCGATCTGTTTTTGTTTTCTCATCGTCCCCTTTGATCGGACCACTAACATGCTTGTGAATTTCTTCCGGAGCTAAAAGTACAGCGTCGGTAGATGCTAAAGGTCCTACTTCCTCCTTCTGAAGGGAAGGCATGTTACTTATGATGCGCACTTCCGGGCGGACCTGAAAAAAAAGATGCGGTAATGGAATAACGTAAAATCCAACTTCCAGATGTGATTCAATGAAATTATTCAACGAATTAGATATAAACGGAAGTGATGAAATTAATAGAAAAAGTGAAGCGATGCAATTTAATTTTGTTCTTCGAATTCAACACTGAATAAAGAACTTATAAACATACTAGAAAAAAATTGACTCTGCGACAACATACTTACTTCAGATGGAATATAACGATAATGGCTCAGAGCATTTAATTTCTGGAATAAGTCTGACATCAGCTTTTTGATTTCTTCGTGTTTTTCATTCGTCTTTTCCTCATTCCCTACCTGCAATAGTTAGAGCTTGTATATTTTCACCTTAAAAGATAAACCGCCAATAAAATGTAAATTTTAAACAATACATTAAAACTTGTCAAAAATTGAAATTCCATACTCCATATTGGGTTTTCTGGTACTGCTCTTCGTAAACTTCCGCAAGAGACTTTTTCACAAGTTCTGATTCAGCAACTGGTGCCCGATACGCTGAATTTGCTCCCGGTTTACGTTCTGTCCTCAACACATCATCAAACACCTAAATTCCCGTATAATTTTTGTCAAGGTTTGACGAATATAAAGAAATACTAAAATCTCGTTATTTAGCAAAGCTAATAAATACTAGAAATATTTGGCACGATACTATTCTTTTCGATTGAATAAATATATATAAGTTGAAATTCAGGTAACAGTACCGAGTTTGACCAAAATTTTCATAATCAAATTTGTTTTTTTTTCAAATTTTTCAAATAATCAAATTTTTTTTCAAATAATCAAATTTTCATAATCATAATCAAATTTAATCAAATTTGAAAAATCATCACTTACTCTATCCTTGATTCGTTGGACTATCTTCGCTTCTAGCTGAGCAGTTGTATCAACCGTAATAACTGGCGCTGAAAGTATTGGTTTTCCATGCAGTGAAAATTACAGGATTGCAGCTAACAACACATCGATATGGGACTTGTAAGAATGAATCTTATGATTAAAAATGAAGCAAAATTATTCAAAATCATGTTTAATGATAGCTAATATAAACCGCGTGGTGCAGATTGATCGAAATCGAGATGTTTTTCCAACATCGTGTTTTCTCCCCTTTCGATAGCTGTCACTTCACCACTCAAATCCCAACTCCTTGGAGCTAAATTGGCTTGCTCTATTGAAGCGATTCGTTCTTGGAGCTGAAAACAATGAATATGAATTTTTTAAATGCAAATAAAGTATAACCTAGACTTCATCTTATCAACAGACTTTGACCTTACTTTCTTCTGTTGATGCTGAAATTCAGTTTCATTATCCTCTTCTTCGTCCACCTGACCAAGAAGGACCGTTGTTTCTAAAACATTAAACATGGTTACAAATTGATAGGGTAGAACAGATGAACAAGATGAAAATAAACATGAGTTGAATGAATTAAGGAACCTTGTCCATCTCCACCACTATCATCATCGTCACTCTTATAATCCACGTCATCAGTGATCTCATCAGCAAATGTAACTTTTTTCTCCGCATGATTGTCCACTTTACCAGAAACCTACAATATTTTCGCATAGAGATTTGAGAATGAAATAGATTTGAAATTAATTTCCCAACTTACAAATGTATTCAGCAAAAGTATTTCCAATTAAGAATCAGAAGCAAACCGTTTTCGATTTTTTCAACTTCGTCGAAAGAGCTTTCGTGCCATTCGCTTCTGCAACACCATTCGTGCTCTCATAAAAATCGGTATAATGATAATCAGTCTGTGAATTTTGTAAATCATCACCATCCTGAAAAGTTATACAGTATGTGATCCAGTGCAAATTCTAGAAGTAGAACTTTTCAGATGCTTAGGAGACAATTTCCAAAAAATAGTGGAAACTAATTAATTATAATACATAAGGACCGACTTTTGAAGTTTTCCAACAGAACCATTTGTTTTAAAGTACTATTTGTATAACCACACTAATAGTAGTTGAAAGAATGGACCTCATCGAACTGTTCGAAAAAATTTTCATCTCGATGAGCCTGGCCTTTTTCTTGTTTATCCAAATACTCTTCCATCTCCGCCAATGAGAAGAAATGATCATCAATTGCACTCTTCCAACGCTTTTTGGTCACCCTGTCAGAAACTTTAGAAACGCCATCATCTTCGCTATTTGACACATTATTGTAGTTGTCATCATCATGTTTACTAATTTTACTACCATCGAGATCCTTACCAAGTCTCTGAAAATTCAGTTACATAAGCATGTGCTTCATTAAAAACCAAGTTTATGAGATTCACAAGGAACAACAACCTAAAATTACCATCCCTTCTTTCTTAACAAATAAACGCACCTTAACTTCATCTTCTGTAAGGTTAAAGAGGTCAGTGCTGTCTTCTTCACTGCCATCAGAACTTTCGTCTTGAAATTTCGGTATAGTAGCTGGAGAAAGTGCATCGTCTTGTTCCTCTGCAGGTTCCTTATTTGTAGGTATCTCAACATCCAAGAAATGCTAAAAAAGTAAAAATTTTCGAGAAATTATTGCAATAAAATTAAAGTTTTATAGTAAATCCAAAAAAAGAAAAGTGGAAAACCTTAGTTTTTGCAAAATATCGATGGAATTTTTTGTTGCCATAGGCTATTTGCTGCCAAATCATCTCGCTATTAGTTGTAATCAGTTCCTGCGATATCGTCAGCACTGCTGTGTCTACTTCGTTCACAAACGCGTAAGCCTTCTTAATATTATCGACCAGTATATTTTGTTCACTACGCCTAGAATCATTTTTAATTGAAAAAGGAAAAAACATCGAGTGAGACCAAGAATTTGAAACTCTGGTCGCATTATGAGAAAAAAAATAGTTACCTCAACCACAACGATAATAGGTCATCCAATTTTGGCCATATATTCAAACTGCCCTCGTCTAAATTCGTCTCAGTGACGACTTTAGCTTCCTGTTCCAAATAATCAGTAGTATTTGATGAATTGTTCGTCAGCATTTCTTCTGGATTCTTTTCCGCCGAGGATTCTTTTGAAATCATTACCGATGATTTTCTCCGAATCCTTGCCAATGAAGTTTCTGAATTTTTTGCAGGGGAAATCTTCATACCGTCTTGCAGAAAATGATCTGAATTGTCTGTACGCGATTTTCTTGTATTCCTTGTCAATGATTTCTCCGAACCTTTTACACATGATTCATTTGGGCTTCCCTTTGACTTACTCCATGAGTTTTCTATAATTCCTCCCTGCGTTTTTACCGACTCTTTTTCAACAGCCACATCTTGTGCGAAAATACCCTTCTTATTAGATCTCTTTGCAGAGCTTTCCTTACCCACTTCGACACGCGCTCTCTCATCTTCCGATAGCTTTTCTTTCTTTTTCAGCACTTTTTTCGTTTCTGTTTTCCTTTCCATTAATCTCTCTTCATTACTATCTTCGTCTCTGCATTTTGGTTGCTCTTCAACGATCTCTTCTAATTGGGGCATCAGTGAAGTCCTTTTTCGGCACGATTTCACTGGAGTCGTTGAATTCTGAAAATGATTAAAAAAGTAAACGCAATAGTTGACAAAAAAATTT
The DNA here is from genome assembly GCF_000183805.2 of Loa loa. Lineage (NCBI taxonomy): Eukaryota > Metazoa > Nematoda > Chromadorea > Rhabditida > Onchocercidae > Loa > Loa loa. Next base: position 27,484 of record NW_018108470.1, read on the forward strand.
AGGAAATTTGAATGAAGCCAATCCTAACCTTCTTTGGAGTTAATATAATACTGACTGCTTTCTGGATATCCCCAATAATGCCTGAAAATAAAAAACTCAAAGATGATACAAAATATACATGGATATTATTGATATTACACGAAAATTAACGTAGGTCGTAGTGTCATGAAACTACAGAGGATGATAAAATATAATACCCGCATCATTTGATTCCATACTGGAGCAACGCGATCGTGATCGCGTTCGTAAAGCAACTGGCGAACTTTGAGAACTTGAGTCTTTCTGTCCCTGCTAAAAAATGTTACAATGACAACATTAGGGAATGACTATTACACATACCCCAAGAGCTAAAATAAAATTAAATTCACTTGGTACTGTTTAACATCTCTAGAATAATCTATTTCTTTGTAAACATATTCATTCGACAAACTAAGTAAAATTCTAATGCGCTGGGTGATATTTAAAAGAGTCAAACCAGCAAATAAAAAAAGGAGTGAAAATATCATAGCAGCCTAAAGACCGAATTTCAAATTTAATGTCAAATCTTGATATCATAAATCAAATAGCAACAGCGATAATTAACAACTATTCATTAGAAAAAAATGCATCACAGCCTTTTCTTTAACAATATCTTTAACAAAAAAAAGACAGGAAAACCAACTTTCTGTGAAGTCTCCATCTTCATTTCCTCTGTTCGTTTGCCTGCATCATTTGATTTTATTATAGTAAGTACTGAAACCAATTATTTCGGCTCATAATTTTTCTAATACTAAAATTAATTTAGACTGATTAAAAAAACATATATACCCTGTTCATCATCGCCAACTTCCAATACATCAGTTGATGAACATGCACTGAAAGGCTCCGGTTCTTGTGATGCCAATCTACGTGAACGTCGTCGTGATGCCATACTCACATCAGATATCGAATCTTGCATGAATGTTACTGGATTGACTACTTTTTGCAATCTATTCTAGCTTCTCACAATTGTGCAATTTGTCTCAGATTTAACGTCCTCAGAAAGAAACTCTGAAATTGTCTGTTACAAAAAATACGTAAAATAAATTATATGTTAAGGTATAATTCGGCATGATCGCACTGGTAGAAATTCCCACCTCACTAAATTGCTAACACGGTGATTTCTTTCTAGCATAGCCTATTTATTGATATAAAAAAGTGATATTTTATCAGGCATATTTAGATAAACAATGGCAACAAACAAGAAGTTACCAATAATGCTTAAATGATAACGATATGATCCTTTGTTGTAAATGCTTTTGAAATAAATAATTTGCAGATTTTTATTATCATTGTTACGAAAACAAGATCGCATTGTAAAAAAAAACGCGATCATTGGTAACTGATTATAACGATAGTGATAGTATTGGGATTTGAAATGCACGGTTTCACAGGAAAAATTTAAAATAAAATTTCCCACGTTTACCATAATTTACAATTAATCGGTAGAGTAAAATAACGTAGATGATAAAATAAGTGAATAAGTGATAACGAAGAGATAAGGGGAAGGTTAAATAGAAATAGGTAAGATTAAAGAATGTTTTGTATGATAAGAAAGAATGAAGAGATTCAAGAAATAAATAAAAATCTTGAAAGGTAGCATCTTAGGTATGTGAAACAATTTTGACTTGCATTCCGCTACATCTCTTTCTTATTTCATCTATTTTGCTCAATGCTCTAACTATCTCGCACTCCTCTTCTGCTACACTCTTTCTGCTGAGAAGGGCTTTTTTTTTTGTAGCAGGCGCAAATGTCATGAGATGAGATGTAAGGTGAATTTCTTTGCAGCAGGCGCAAATGTCATTGGATGAGATGTAAGGTGAATTTATTTGTAGCAGGCGCAAATGTCATTAGATGAGATGTAAGGTGAATTTTTTTGTAGCAGGTTTCTTTGTAGCAGGCGCAAATGTTATTAGATGTAAGGAAGGGCGAAAGAGCAAGATTATCTCAATTTAGTAATATGCGCTATTTGCTTACCAATAAAAATTATATCGAAACATATGGAAAAAATCATAGCAAATGACTTTACTTTTTCCATGTAAGAAACAGAGGACTAATTAATCATTTGACTAAATTTCCACGTTTTTATGAATTTTTTTACGTCTCTTTTTTAACGTGAAAAGTTTTGCATGTATTAGTGACAGCTTAACTGTCAATATGACAGCTTTTATTCATGCATCTTATAGAGGAACAGAAAGGCTAATAAATGTATTTTAGGAAGATTTATTCTATCTGATAGTTTCGATAGCATAATATACTGTGTTCATGTTTAACCTTTATTTTAGGAAATCCAATGATTTATTGCGGAAGTAATTAAGATAATCAGAACTATTCCTGTTTTAAAGTGATCTCTGGTCCTTGATCCCCCTTTGGTCTTTGATCTTGGTCACTGGTGTTTATTAGAAAAATGCCTTTTGAAACATCTGGAAAAGTTTGAAGTGTCGATAAAAACAACGATTGAATACGTTGATAATTCCGGGAAAATAAAGTTAATTACGAAGAGTTTCTTTTTTTTATTTAAGAAAGAATCGGTAACCATTAACTAAATAAATCGAAAAATTAGCATTTTCCGAGAAAACGCAATCCAACTCAGTAATAACCACATTGAGAACAGAACTGTTCCAATTCGAATTTCCATTTCCATTCTATTTCATTAAAGACATTAATTTCTTGATTTAAATGGTACAAACTGATTTTTCACCATCAATTAATTTTTCTAAATTGATCTCCTAATCCCTCCTGATCTGATTTTGTCTTCATCAGTTAATATTTGATCATTATATAATTTCAAATATGAATTCCATTATTTTAGATCCTAAATTTAAGCGATCTGAACGTAAAAGTAAATGTTTATTTATTAACAGCATGAAATATCATTTCGAACATGAAATTAAATTAAAACCATTTGAAAATATCACTATGATAATTATTTGAAAAAGTAAGGATAAGTTCAAAATAAGTCAAGTTATACATGCAAACTTTTTAAATTAGTTCTTGCAATCTAAATTGTTTAAAGTAAATTTTGAATTGGTGCAAAAGCAAATGAACTATCAACGATGAATTATAAATTATTATAATTAGTCCGGAAGAAATTTTTAGTAGTGAAGATGGAGCTATGACAATTATCATCTTTTTGTTAATGGGAAATAAATTTGTTTGCAAAAAAGTTATGAAAAATATTAGGGTGACAGGTTAAATGGGTTTGTATTTGTGTGAATTAATTTGCAAAAAAAAAAATTGTCCAAATATTCTAAGTGACAGGTCAAATGGATTAGATCGATTAAATAGAAGTATAATTCAGTTTGTTCAATTTTCAAAATACTGGATGTCTGATATGTGATGGATACGGTCAGGCATGTGATCAGGTTTTGCAATTTCAATGCATTTCATCCTATCCCGGTAATTTTCAGGTGCAAATACTTTTGGCGGTTCAAAATACCATATTCTGGTATAGCTTGCAGTAAATAGCAAAACAGTGATTTTGACTATTTTCTGGTACAATTCTGTTTTAAGAAGTTTTTCCTAGAACTTTTTCATCCATCGTTGAAATATTTGTCACCAAATGTCACATACAATCTTTGTTTTCAGGACAAATCAACAACTGGTTTTGATGACATTTCAGTTTTCACCTTTTCATGGTTCATTTGCTGAAATGACCATATCGTAGCTGATTATGTTATTTTTCTTTTTATTCTAGTAGCTTTTGCATGATTACCAAGG
>NW_018108470.1:31988-38455 GCF_000183805.2 Loa loa
AAGGATGATAGAATTATTGAATGGAATGAAACGGCGAAAAAAAAAAAAAAATTTGTAGTTTCCATAGCAATGAGGTACTTCTTAAATAGCAATAATCTAATGAAGTAATGTATTTGTTAAGTGAGGAAGGATAAGGTTCGATAAGGTTGATTTAAAGTCTCATTAATGAATTTTTTTTTGTAACAGAATTCCTAGGATGTTAATTTTGCTTAATAGTGACTAATTCTATTACAGTGATTCAAATCTGTATTTTTCAAGAAATGAATGAATTTTTTTTTTTTTTGAATATTTTAGAAAGAATTGCAAAAATAGGATGAAATTTTTAATTATCATTGTTAAATTTTCAAAAATATCAATTTCATTATCACAATGATAAATTTTATCATAGTGATAAATTATATTTTTCAAAAATACTTCATCTTTATTATCACAACTATTAGTATTACTAGAAGTAATTAACTTCTTGAATTTCTTGTTGCAAATCATTTGCATGATTACTTTTCATTTTAACATATCTTTTTGCATTATAAATAATCAAAGTATTGCTAATATGATAAACTTATAGCAGCATATAATTTTATCAACAATTATAAATTTGTTTATTGCATAATGATTCTCTCGTATTGCTAGTTGTCATGATAGTCAAACTAAACAAGACAAGGCTAAATATGACTAATGAGTTTGTTTGCTTTCACAAAAATCTGAGTATAATTTATCTAGGTAATTAGGTAATTAAGGATATCTTTTAATTGATTGCTATGAGTTCATTTAATCATTTGTATTGTACCAAAATTTTATCGTGTTCACTTTGAAAAGAATTGCTGAGAATGAACAATTATTGTTCTCAGTTTATATTTATATTATAAATTCAACAAATTGTAAATCATTTTATTGTACTTAAAATTAACTGCAATATGTTTTAGATAATGTCTTAGTTAATCTATCTGAACAGTTAATGAGGAAATTTAGAGTAATTGAAATTAATTACTTTAATTGTATAATTGCAAAAATAAAAAGGCTTAATTTATTCATTTGTTATCTTTGGATATCATAATTTCATTGAGATTATAGTTAAGCTGATTGAGCAGGTGAAAAGGAAAACATACAAAATATTGCAACAATAACATATAATTTGGCTCAAGAAGATACTACTTCAAGCTTAGTAATGGTACAAGGCTTCCATTATCTGCTACTCCAGAACTGGTCCATAATAACTGCCTGACAATTCCGCCCAATAAATCTAAAGTGGAAAATTTTGCATTCTTGGATGTATTTTGCGCAATGTACCACCAGAGTTGCAAGATTTTCTTTACTTTCATTTCAAATTTGAGTAATTAAACCACCAGATAATATAGTATAATTATTAAGAATTACGAAACATAACGCATAAAGGTAGTTCTAAAAACATTGTCACATAATGAATTTTGAAGACACTAATTTGAAGAATAAAAAAAAGGAAGAATATCCTCCTGCTATCTGCAGGATTTATTGACTTTACGATTACAACGATTAGCACCTTTATTAGCTCATACTGATAAAGCACTCTTTGTTAGCGCACATTAGTGTAAGACTCTTTGGGTACATTGCTCAACAATGAGCACATAGACAACTCTATGCAATGATAACGTCCCACTCATACAGTAGTAACTTTGGATGATTTTTAATCTTATTCATGACTTAACTTGATACACAATTAATCAATACATCACATCCCAATTATTTGTGATTATTTATATTTTTCTTTATTATAGAATTTCACATCTATTTGCGACAACATTCAAACACATTCGCTACTCGAAAATGTTTTGTTGACAATTCCGCTGTCTTCCGTTCAACACTTTACCGTTTTTTATAGCTTGCTGACAATTCCGCTCTCTTCCGCTTTCTTCCGTTCAACAAATCATCTATCAAACACTACCGTTTTTTATAACTTGCTGATAATTCCGCTCTCTTCCGCTTTCTTCCGCTCAGCACATACTGACAATTCCGCTCTCTTCCGCTTTCTTCCGTTCAACAAATCATCTATCAAACACTACCGTTTTTTATAACTTGTTGACAATTCCGCTCTCTTCCGCTCAACAATTTACCATTTTTTCAATGCTAATTTTAGATAAATTTAATCAATTCAAATGTTTTTTAAATACACTAGAAATTCAAAAGTTCGAAAACCGCTGATAGGTGTAGCTTATAAACACTCATTAGTTAATAGGCGATTCGTTTAAATTAGATATTATAGGTATGTGCTGCTAAAAAGTTTTCCAATGTTGCGCTAACATTAGGAAATAAGACTTACAACAAAAGAAAGACAATTTTAAACTCTTTTACTGATTTCTTTACCTCGCCTATATTCCTGATCTTGAAATAAGGTTTGCAACAAAACGAAGCCGAACTTAAATTCTCTTATTGATTTCTTTATCTGTTTTATATTCTTCACCTTCAAAGACGTTTGCCTAAACTTTAATTTTCCAAATTCCTTTAAGTTCATCTAATTATACCACTTATCACCGTTTCTCTCCTAACTTCATTTTTTCCACCATTACGGAATTAGTTTCGTTTCCGCATTTGCTTCTCCAATGCTTCCATTCCAAACTTTATCTTTTGATTTAATTTTTGTCGTTGCTTTCCGGAGAAAGCATTTGATGAGACTTACGTTTGATTATTATTTATTTACTGACTTACAAAATATACGTCTGTTTTAAGGCGAACATCAAAAATGACCAAATGTTTACTGCATCTGATTACTTTTTCAACCCTGTCAACATCTGGCATTACTTTTAAAATGTAAAATTTTGTACAATTCAATCTGATGAATACTATTGTAAATTGATACAATGAATGTTTCCGTTCTTCAGAATCCTATAATGGCTACTTCAACACGTGGTATTCGTAGAAAAAATCGATATACCGAACATCAAAATGATCAAATGATACGACGAAGCATTTGCATTTCTCAGTTCTTAAAGTATTTTTCAATTAAATATCAATTGCTGACCTAAAGTTTGCTATGATTAATTAACGGACATTCAACGGACAGTTATTTCGGAAATTTAAAATTAATCCAGAAATGAATTTCCGGAAAATATTTCCATACTTTCATTCCTTTTTATTTTATTGTTAGCAGATGACAAACAATATTGGATTTGAAAGGATAACTTAAGCAGAAATCATTCCTGAAAGTTAGCAATAATCATAGGAAAGTTTTCGAACTAACTGTCCAAAGGCTATAATTGGTTAAATGTTAAATGAATTGAAAATTTGAATTCCTGATAATGATAATTGATAATTGATAATTTATAATTGATAATGATAATTGAAAGTAGTAATTAGATATGTTTTGATAAAAGAAAGCCATCTTTGGGCGGGAATTTTTCCCAAATATTGAAATTTCAAGATTTATACCAAAATACCCAATTGAAATTTCCTTGATGAACTGAAAAATTCTAGAGATTCACAAACAGCATCACTAAATAACAATCACATCATGTCAGTTATCAATGATATCATAATTTCGACAAATAATGATACCGAAACGGAACCTCAATCTCAAGTAATTTTGAATATTGCAAATATAAATGTGACTTTCTGAATACATTACAAAGTTAAAGGATAAAGAAATAATGGTTGCTATGAAAACACTAACTGGTGTACTTTGAATGTCTCACAATAATTATCTTAATAATATCACAAAATATATCGAGAAGGGTTTGAGCTATTGATTGCAAAAGCCGAAATGATATGATCAATAAAATTGATCGTATCAATTTAATGCCGAAAGATGAATTGGAAATTATCCATACGAAAAATGGGAAAAATTTTTCTCATATCATTAAACTTTTCCGTTAGTCAATACTTTGAAAAATTGACTAAAATGGTTTTATAAATAAATTTTTAGCAAAAATAGCTTTTAAAAAAAAAAAAAATTTCAATAAGCAATGGTGATAAAGTCAGAAAGTATGAAATTTATGATGACATCGAGTTTCTAAAATATTAATTTCAGATGGGATTAATAGTAGATAGTAATAATGTTGATGCATTTTTACGTTTAAATATTGGCGGTACACATTTCTTGATCCGTAATGAAACCGTTCTACGACGACAAATTGGTTACAATTTTTACTTCTTTCATCTATTCCTTTTATTCCAATTTCTCATCTAATACTATCCTCTTATGGAAATTTTGATCAAAACAATATCAGAAGTTTATTGGCAGAGTTGAATTTAAAAAAAGGAATATTTTAAGTTTCAATTTCAGAAGTTTATTGACTAAGTTGAGTAAAAAAAAAGTATAAAATATTTTAAGTTTCAATTTAATTCCTTGTAATCATTTCTGGCTTCCTTTATTGTCTTTTTTCGATATCAATTTGGAATCTTATATCTTTATTTATCATTTTCTCACTACTATTTCCATCTTTCATGCATGCATTACTGCAGCATGCATTTATAAGTTAGAGCAGTACAAATTATTATAGCAAGATTTTTTTCCACTTAGCTCTTTTCATTTCTATCCATTAATTCTTGAACAGAATTTTTTTCTAGTTTTTTAAAAATTCGAATTTTCACGTTTCAAAATTTAATTCATTTTAATACTAGATATTTTTAAAATAGTAATTTACCAGGTAATGTTAATTTTAAAGGAAGCGAAAAAAAAAAAGACTGAAAGATTAAAAGAATGTTGATAATTGTTATCTCTGATGTCCTCAAAAATTTAAGTGATCATTTCTAATTTGCCACATGTCTCTGTGAAGATAATAGCATTTTACCGAATAAAAATTTTAAATAGCTAGAAAGTTTACTAAATTTGAATTTTAGCATTCCAAAGTGGAACTTTCATTGAAGGCAGTTATATATATATGCAATGTGAATAAATGAGCTATTATGGCCTAGGCTTTTTAATTTCAATTTCAATGAGCCATAAGTCTGTCAAATAATTTGTAGCAAAAAAAAAAAAAACAAATTTTGTTTAAATGATTAATTTTCAGGTCTCTTATCTCTTATCGTTCAATGGCCACATGAAAAACGCATATTGCTGGTAGATGCATACCTTGAAAATACAAAGGAATATTATTTTGAACGTTCCGCTTTACTATTTAATGTTATTTATCAATTTTACCTGACAGGTAAAATATCATTCTTAATTATATCTTAACTTAAAACATTTTGAATTGCATTTTTTTTTTGCAAAATTCAAAACTAATATTTTACATGCATATTTCTTGACCTTTACCCTTTTCCTTTTACAATTTAATTACTCGATAGAATATTACTTATAGGAAGATTAAAATGATTAATCATTTATTCTATTTCACTTCTTTTTTTTTTCATCGAGAATTATCGTGATTTAATTGAAATAATTCTTTTTCACAACTTATCTCATCTCATTAGCTAATTACTAAGCTATCTAAATGCGTTTGGTTTAAATTCCTCTGTCACAACTGCATCCCAAATGAGTCTAAATTACTTTACTCTCCATAACAAAATATAATTTAATACTTTTATTCAACAAAATTGCTATTGATTAATTGATTTTTAACTATTTACCTTATAAAATAATTGAAGATTTTCATTTTTAAGATTTTCAAATAAATTATGTAAATTTAAATTTCGGGAAAAATTCAAATTAAATTATTAGAAATTACAGGTTTAATACATCTACCGGAAAATTTATGCCTAAAGGATTTGCTAAATGAATTAAATTATTGGTGTATTGCTCCGGATAAGTATTTAGCCGAGTGTTGTTGCTTTGATAAAAATAACGATCAATTAGATTCAATCAAGAGCAGCTCTGAAATGGATCAAGCGGATCATTTCAGACATCTCCGATTTGGAGAATATCGATTACAAATTTGGAATCTTATTGAAATGCCATCAAGGTTTGGACGGTTTGTTAATTATTTCAGTAAAATAGTTTCTATACCTGAACCATATCTTCCTTTACCATATTACATCTTGTCTATCTACAATTACATACTGTATGATCGATTGAGTAATTCCAATTTCATTTTAATAAAAGTAATTCTATATTCCCTGAAATTTTTCATAATCAAAGTTTTTTTTTCTCTTTTTTCTTGTATGATTTTGAAGAAAGTTTTAAACTGTAATCAGGACAACTTATGACCGTAATCCAGACGATACTAATAATAAAAATGAAATTATGAATTATCTCTTTATTTGTATTCTTCATTGATATAATTATACAAATCAGATTTGATTGTCTAGATCAAATTATCGACCTGATGAGTTATCTCGTAGTATCATCGATCCATAAACTGATGATTCTCAACTGGTAGTCAGCGGACCGCAACTGATCCGCAAGAATTAAAATATGGTCCGCAAAAGCTTTTGCAAATTATGTTCCTTCTTTTTTATATTAAAATCTTCGCTCTAAGTTTAACTAATACATTCAAAGTTTTGATTAAAGTTGATTTTTAAATTAACAAAATTTATCGTTTTTGAATTTTCCAAATTCT
>NW_018108470.1:39089-44602 GCF_000183805.2 Loa loa
AATGATTTATTTACAGATTCACCACATTTTCATATGGTCGAAATGGAACCATTACCAATATTTGAACGTTTGGAATCAATTTGTATTATTTGGTTTATCTTAGAATATGTCCTAAAGATGTTAGTTAGCTATGATCGGATGACAACATTTTTACGATTAATGAATATTATCGATTTATTGGCAATACTTCCATTTATCATTGAAATTGCACTTAGTTTATTTGGATTTAATACCAAAAATATACGCGATCTTAAGGTAATTAAATTTTATTATGAATAAAATTCCAGGTAATCAAATTTTATTATGAATAAAATTCCAGGTAATTAAATTTTATTATAAGTAAAATTTCATGAAGGAATATTTTTACTTGTATGTAATTATAATGGTTATATAATGGTGTCATTTTTTTTTTTGGATCATTTCTTAATGTTAGAAAATGGATGAGGTTAAAATATAATGAAAATATAGTAGGAGAGAAAAAAAAAAAAAAAAGGAAGGTGACAATGAAGTAATACTAACATTCGTCTTATGTCGCATACTGTATCGCATATTTTTTAATTCAACTTCAATTTTGAAATTCCAAAACTGAAATAAGGTCGACATGTCTATTTTTATCATTATCACTATCATTACTATTGTTACAATTAAATAAGATTAACATCTTTCCCTTCGTCATTATCATTATCATCACTATTGTTACAATTATTATCATCAACTATTACTGATAACACATATATTTGAAATCATCTGCAATATATATTTTCTCTCTTTTCTTTTTTTTCGACAATAATTTATGTACATATATACATTAAACTATTCCTATCCGAAAATATTTTCATAAAATTTGTTTGTTAAGATTTAACTAACTGATCAAATGATTAAGTAATTGTTAAACGAGTTACTTTACAGTTTGCCTTCTTAGTAATTCGTGTTTTACGTGTTTTACGAGTTATTCGTATACTAAAACTTGGCCGATACAGTACTGGTTTACAGATGTTTGGACGTACGCTAAAAGTAAGGAATCTATCATTTTCAATATTTTAATTTTTATTTTTGTAGAAAGTCTAGAATTATATTTTATAAATATTATAAAAATACAATTAATACATGAGATTATTTGATCTTTTTTTTGGTTAAAAATCTTTAAAAATTAAAATATCTGTTAAATATTCTTTTTTTTTTTTTTTTTTAGGCCAGTTTCCGGCAACTTAGTATGATGGCGATGGTTGTTCTAACCGGTGTTATATTCTTTAGTACATTGGTATATTTTATTGAAAAGGATGTCGAAGGAAGTCAATTTTATTCCATACCAGCTGCTTGTTGGTGGTAAGCTTTTTTCCGGATTAATGTATCCTTTTATTTGCAATCATTTTTCCGCATTTGAATTCCGCATTCAAATTCCGCATTCGAATTTCACACTGAACAACAAAGCTTGCGTTATATTAGAAATGAATATAAGAAATGATTATTTTTTTCTTATTTTTTTTTTTACCTTTCTGTTCTTTTGTAATTTATTTGAAAAATTTCACATCTAATATAATCTCCAAATTTTTATCAAATAAACACAATTGTTATTAATCTATTCCTAATTTGAGAATGTAATTAATTAATCAATAATTAATCTTTAATTGTTCAACTCTAATTTACATCACTTTTGATTTGCTCATTCAGATTTCTTTTATCTTTTCTTTTGAAATTTGAAAAGAACTATTTATCATTATCATCCTAAGATTGATCAAACCAATCATCAAATAAGCAAACATCAATGAACGAGTAATTTTAACTGATTAAACTTTTACTTACTGTCAACATTGCTACCTATAAAAAATACGGTGAATGAGCAATTGATGCTTAAATTTTCCCCTTCTTACAATGATTTATTTCATTACTGAATTTTTTTTTTTTTTCGGTGTATCGTTACTATGACAACGGTCGGTAAGTTTTCTCTTCCTAATTTGTTTGCTGCATGAACTTGCATGCAGATGATGCACGCTATGCTTATGATTTTACTAAAAAAAAAAAAAAAAAAAAAACGAAAAGAAAATTTATAAAAGAGTGAAAAGGAATGAAACTTATTTAAAATAAGGCTAATTTAATTGATGCATAAGGTAAGGCTAATTTAAGGATTGTTTGTTTTAGTTTCAGGAATAGAATAAAATTCCGAAAATACCATTTCGAAATTTTCCGGATCAATCATGATCAAATTCCATAGAAAATATGGCATAACTATAAAATTATTGAGTTGTTTAAAATTAGCATAAAAATTAATTGTTAATTGATAAGAAGAATTGTTGATTATATTAAAATGCTAGAAATAAGCTATTCAAAATTAGTACAAAAATAAAGAAAACGAAAAAAAAAAATATCTACGATGAATTTGCTACAATCATATTTCCATACAATTCATCAAAAATGTAAAAAATAAAAAAAAAAAATTAGATTATTTGCATGTATAAAAATTTGAAAAATTTTTTATAAAAAATTATTCTTTATTTGATTATCATTTATTCCTTTAATATGTAAATTTTTTATTTCAGGATACGGTGATCTAACACCAACAACTGTCCGTAAGATTTCATCTGCTACAAATAAATCTAATTTTTTTTTTTTTTTNTTTTTTTTTCATTCTCCATATTTACAATTAACATTACTACCTTCTAATACTACTATTCATAACCAATCCAATTATATTTATTAATATTTCACGAATATTCTCATTTTAAAATTTTCAATGCTATATTGATAGAAATAGAAATTGAAGTTTTTTTTTTCTTTTTCCTTACCTATAACATAAGTTAAATAATTCGAGAATTTAAAAAGAAATAAAAAATAAAATTATTGAAAATATAAAATCGAAAAATTATTAAAAATATAAAATCGAAAAATTATTGAAAATATAAAATCGAAAAATTATTAAAAATATAAAGTCGAAAAATTATTGAAAATATAAAATCGATATAAGTTAAGATTGATAATTTTATTTCTTTTTTTCTTTTATGATTCATTTATCCTCATTATTTATCATATTTTATAAAAGCATCGATCATTTTCATTTTTCTCAGGAAGTTTATCTCGCGAAATGCTTTGTTTCTTTTTTCTTTCTTTTTTTTTTTTTTTTTTGTAAATTAGACAATTTTGAATTTTCTAAAACTTAAGTTTGAAAAAAAAAAAGCATAAATGGAAAAATGTTCAGTTGGAAAATTGGTGGCAACAGGTGCGATCTCATGTGGTGTTTTAGTTCTTGCCTTACCGATAACCATTATTGTAAGTTAGTTCATATTCTTTCCCTTATTCATACGAATCCTATTCATTCAGTATTTCCTAAAAAAAATTATCGTTTACTTCCGGTAGAAATAGTGATAAGAAGTGGAAGGATTTGATTTAACAATTATCACGCTTGACCTTTGACCTAAGCATAGCATTAAAATACTTTCATAAATTCTAGTGATAATATGAATTATTTCTTATTAGCTTGTAAATGCAATCATTTAGTTTTAAATATTACGGTTACGTTACGTTCGTGACCTTTCATTGTTGCATATGAATCGGTAATGGTATATAAGGTTTCAGTTGTCCATTTAGTACAAATTTCTCTTTAGGTTACTCACTTTCAGGTTGATAATTTTATGAAAGTGAATGAAGAGGAAGAAGAAGAAGGTTCACATCGATTAAGACGAATTGGACCAAGAAACAGTTTTACCATGTCTATTACTGGAATTTTCTAAATTTAATTTCAAATTAAATCATATTAATAGCTATGCATTTTTCAGCAAATATAAACCATCAGAAGAATTAATTTAAATAATTTCAGAGAAGTACCATTGGAAAGATTCGTGCAACAACAGCAAATGAAATTAAAAGGATTGATACGAAAAGAAAGTAATAGATATTTGGGAAGTAATAAACAACAAACATTTGTTCGTAATAATAATAATAATATTAATGATGATAGTAATGATAATGATAATGATAATAGTAATAATGATTGCATGAATCATCAGCTACTTGTAATGAATCAATAATGCAAAATGCTTCTTATTAATGGTATGTATTATTTTAAGAAAATTTGAATACGATAATTTATACTACATACAGAATTGCTTGATAATGAGATTAAAAGATTTTTGCATAATTAATTAATTATTTACGTTTAAAAATTGCATACCTTGATGTATACCTTAATAATGCGTAAATGATTGAATAGAAGAAGTGAACATAAGATAGCAGCATGTATTCGAAAACGATTAAAAAAGAGACAAATAAGTAATGGCAAATAAAATAGATGACATAGTAAATAGTAGATGACAAGTAATAAATAAGGAGCATAGCAAATGTATATCACTGTTTTTTTTTCTTATATCATTAATGATTTGAATTAAATTTCCTAAATTTCCGGAATACTTCAAAATGTCACATTCTTTGAATAGTTTGAATAGTTTTGAACAATTTTTGCTGGTTTACAATAGATCAAAGTTCATCAAATTGTAAAGATTAGAAGTGAGAAATGGAAAAATTTGAATGAAATAGTAGTACCAACAATGATTAATATTATTCATAAATTAAAATATGAAAAAAGTAATTTATCTTTATTAAAAAATTAATGAATAGGTAATTTGAATTGAATAGTATCTATCAAAGAGATAATGTTTCATAACAGAATAAATGCATATTTGAATTTAACACATACATCTATGAAATGACATAAATGCTGATCATTTGGTAATGAAATATATGATGTTCAGGCATTGTTCACTTAATTTAAAAAATTAATAAACTTTCACTCAATTCTTCTTCCTGTCTTACTGTAAGCAATCAACGATAATTATTTGAAAGATAAAAGAAAATAATAATAATAATTTGTTGCTATCAATATGTAAAATTATTGAATATCAGAAATCGTTTGCTTGAGTGGGTGGTAGATGATTGAAGATATCAACGAATAGAGCGCGTACTGGAAGTACGGTCTATTCCAGAAGTACAGTCTATTTCCGGAAGCACAGTCTACTTTTAGTCTATTCCGGAATCATGTTTACAATTGTTATAATGAACAAAGAATCCAGGTTTTTTTTTTTTAGATTCCATATCAAATTTATAGCAAGTTTTAATGCAAGCACAATACGACGACAATATTTTTGTCTATGACTTTTACAAGCGGACATGATGAATGATTGGAAAAAAAAAGAAACAATCTGAAAGTTATGAAGATTTTATTATTCTGTTACCATTAATTATTAAATTATACTAGCTTGAATTGCAAAGAATTCTAAATGTCTGAAGTTCTCTTGTCCACTTCTGTCACTTCCTAAGATCAGGCGCCAATCTTCAGGTATGGAAATATGTCGTTGTTAATTACAATAAAAGTTTATCGCTCTCTCTCTCTCTCTCTTTTCACTTGATTACTTTGGATAGTATCTTTTCAGAAGCCGGCAAAGCGGTAATGTCCATTATACACTATTTGCTGTTGCTTCATTCATAATGCAAAGACCGCCATCCAGTTATGCTAAGAACTGTCG
>NW_018108470.1:45289-64953 GCF_000183805.2 Loa loa
AACGCTAAATCAACGTTATTACAAGAAATATTCCTGGCATCTCTTCTCTTAATCCAACTGTCCATTATATTACCAAATTTAAAGTCTATTGGCTTGGTCGATATTATTGTTTAAAGAGATCTGCATATTATCCTGTCAATAAAAAAGTTCTTTGGTTACTCTCCTACACAAATAAATATCAAATATATTGTTGCTGAAACTATTCAACTCAGACAATTCAAACTTTCACGACAAGAACACAAATATCAAATATTTATTGTTAAATATCAGATTTCATCAGAAATTATTTTGGGATGGCTCGCACCTGCATCCGCATCTGCACTGGCATCTGCATCCGCACCCATATCCGCATCCGCACCCAGACAATTCGATTGCCTCACTAGGTCCACAAATTTCAGTCGTCCCCATAAGTTTTGCCATTCCTTACCATTTCAGTTACCTTATTATATTATCAACTAACTATTCAATATGAAATTTTCGCGTCTTTGATTAAATTATCAACGGCTTATTATCATGTAAAAATTCTACGAGCCTGAATTAACTAGCGTACATTGAGGAATGACATTTAACCCACATTTGACCTTTACAATTACATCACATCTGATATCACCATTAAGAAGACGATATCACTGCTTATGGTATTGTGAAAAAGATATGAAAATAAAGGAAACAATGAATATATTCTTTCCTTGCTTGTTAACGAAAATAAAATCATCAAAATGATTTGCCTATCTCACAGTATTAGTGACAGGAAATATTAAAAAGGTAGTTTACAAAATGTCAAAAAATTATAGGAATTCTTGAAATTATTTCACAAAGTATCGAATCCCGAAAATTTCCGGGAATTCGAGCATCCCGCTCATTTCGTTATCAATTTATAACTTCCATTTAAATTAACTTATAACTGTAACATAACTTACTCATCACCACCATTCACAATATTTAATGTTTTCACAAGATGCCGTTTGCCGGGACCGCGTCTATATTTTGTTTAACATGATGAGAGGAATTTGTCCGCGATGGGGATGATTTAATGACATCAGTGATCAGTAGTCTGTGTCTCGATTGAAGGATGAAGAGGCTGGAACTATTTGCTCTCAAACGATGTTGTATATGAGGTATGTTGTACCATCTATTCCACTGCTTTTCTTCTTAATTTTTTTTTGAAAAGATTGCAACACTACTTTGTGCTAAATTCTTCCACCTATCATAGTTATAATTAGACTTTCATCGTCTCATTTGTCTACATTTTCATTGAGGATTTCATACTATTACAAATATCACTAGTTCTTGTTCCAAGTTTCCCTATTTCCCTATTTTACAGGGAGTCAGTACTTATGCTTATTTACTCACATTTCTTCTCTTCCCTTATTCACGTTTTCCGTGTCTTGCCTATTTTAATTGCTATTATTTCATTGCTATATTCCTTCACTTGGCTTTTTTCTTTACTATTGTTATAGGACATCTAATGAATGATTGTTTCACGTTATTATGAAATACTGCAAGGTATTGTCATTTATGCAAATAGTTTATTAATGAGCGTGATAACTCATAATAATTTTTATTGATAATTTGTCGGATGATTTATTAAGAGGAGAGGGTGGAAGGGATATAAATTGAATACGAGATTAGAAATATGAGATTCGAAACTGACGTAGTGCATTTAATCTTTTCCATGTTCATGAAACATGTGTGACGCTTGTATTTTCACTTCACTTTCTTTGCAGTGTGGATTTTTTGAGTTAATTCGAGTTATATTGGGCGAAAGCTAGTTATGTAACACTCAATAAATGGATAAATGAATAATGGCTTTAGAATGGCTTTTATGATCCATTTATTTCAAATTATTATAATCTACTCATTGTGTATTTGGTGTGAGGAAAAATAGATGGGAGATTATCCGCGTTATTACAGCATGAAAATAATTGGAAATATTAAAAGCATAATGCTTGTAAACTCATTCAGATTGTTAGAATATGTCGTAATATATTTAACATTTTTAATTATTTTTTGCTGAATTTGTGGCGATGACCCGGGAAATCTTTTTGTAAAAAGCGAAGGAGAATTAAATTATTAGTCTCATCTGACTTTATACTCTTTGAAGTTATCAGAGTTTTAACATTTTTTTTCATTTTTTCAACTTTGCTTCTGTTGCCGTAGTAGCATTGGTTCTTCTTCTGAAAGATTAGTCTTGTGTTATTTATCGATGATTGCTGAACGCTTCTGGAAATTTGTCATCTGTCTTACTTTCGTTTGATCCATTTTGATCCACTGATAGTAAAAAACATAGAGAACGCGAGCTTTTATAAATACCCTTGTTTCTAAATGATTGTTTTGATTTTATGAATGGTTCAACCAAATCATGCAAAAATCACCGTCTAATTTTGCATGACTAATCATGTCCCCAATGATTTAGGTAATCAATCAGTTACATACCATAACAATTTGTTTTTGATGACCACTAAGTAATATCGTTTTACTTAGCGAATCTTAAGTGATATTTTATCGCTTCATCTTCTGTAATTTTTGCATGACACTTCAACTTTTTATATTTTAATTTCAGGCGGTTATGGATTTGGCATCTTTGTTATTTTCTACTGTGTCACTGATAACGTTCTTGCTGATATGGTATGTTTTATTTATATAAGTGAAATCAAGTTTGCTTTTGTGCTTTGATTGTTTCATTAGACATCTGTATGGTTGTTAACCATTTACCGTCATTCGGGGGTTCTTAAGTACTGATGTAGCGTTCATTGTATAGTCATATGAAATAGGATGACTTCATTATATAGTTCATTGTATAGTCATATGAAAATGTATGGAGCTATGGACTGTGAATTAGATATATTGTTCTATAATTTGCATGTAGCATAATTTCACACTTAATTTTTTCAAACATATCGATCGAAGTAGTGCACGTTGTGTTTCAGAATAATGGGCGAAATGCATTTGCAATTTGAGCATTATTTTTGTTTATGCTCCTATTATTTATTTTCACGTCAGACCGTGTCTATAGTCTTTCTTTTTTATGTTTTAACGTTCTTCTGAATTTTTCTACTATGATGGATAAATGCGCTTATAACTGAAGGTATTTTTTTTTTTTTAAATTGGACATGATGCTACGTTATTTACATTTATTCTTGGTCATTGTATATCTGTTTGCTTAATTTACTCTCATTCTTCCTTGCTTCAGTTTGCAGTTTACATTTTTTTGAGGTAACATTTTTCAGGTTTCGGATATGGAAACATCGTGGTGTGATAGCGTTCTTTCATCCATATTGCAATGCCGGTGGTGGCGGCGAACGTGTTTTATGGTGCGCTATTAATGCCATGCAAAAAAGTAGGTGTTTGGTCGAACGAAATTTTTTTTTGATGATTTTATCTTCTCCTCAAATAGAGAGTTGTACGAACAAGAGTTTCTGCAAAAGATCTTGAAATCTTTGGTGTATGTTGGATTTCAATTTGTTATTTTGTAACTTTCAATATAAAACTTAAAAATTATAAAAATGAAGTGTCGTATTTGCTGTGTCATTCTTAGATATTTTTAAAAAAATCTTGATTTTATTTCGTATTCCAAAAAAAAATATAAATAGTGTTTTGGAAATTTTTGTATTTTTCATCAAATTTCTTCTTTCATATTTCAACAAACTAATTCCATTCATAGCTTCGTCAGTGATCTTTAAATGGAAATTTTGGAGGCACCTAATGCCTTGCTGCTGGGGCTATTTTTACTCAAGCTTTGCTGAACTGGTAAATTTATACAGACATTAAAAAATGCTAAATTCTCTCAGCGAATGGAACCACTGTCTTTTTTGTAATGGAATTTTATAGCTTAGTATGTGTTAAGGAGGTTATCACAGAAATTAAAAAAAATTTCTCCTTTAAATTTTTGAAAAATTAAAAAAGTATCATGGTGAGAACAAGGACAGATGGCTTAAGAGACGTTCATGATTGAATGAAGTGACCTGTTTTTTGGCTACAATAGAAATGATCTCATCATAGACGAATAACAGCAAAATAGTATGTTTAAAATTTTTCAAATACGAATGTCTAGGCAGTTTACGGCAAAAGAAACAAAAACAACAAGAAAGTAATCGTTGCTAAGAGGGTTGGTTAAATGAAAAGCTTCTAGATCATTATTCATGCGACTTTTTCGGAAATTCACTTAGTAATTTGCGATATTTTGTTTGTATGTGTGTATAATTTGTTTTCGCTGTGACTGTTATCTTTGAAATCACTCTCCTGTTTTACACTTTGGCAATTAAATATATTTCAGAAATATTCTAAAACGATTCCTTTTCAGGTATGGCGGGAAGTATCGATATGTGGTTTATACTGGTGATGTGAATGTAACGCCTCAAGAAATCTTGCAAAAAGCGAAGGATTGTTTCGATATCGAAGTTATTGATACCAATTTGCAATTCATCTACCTTCGGTACTTCCTTCACTGGATACGTAAAGGGAAAATAGTTGTAACCCTAGGATTAATTGTAATCTTGACTGCTAAAACCCAGATTAAGCATCTTTGAATTCCTTTGCTTCATATTAAATTTTTTGCTAATTAAAAACAGTTTTTTCTCTAAACGTGAATGGAAATTTTCAGAGATCTGCAATGAAATGTATGATTTCGTTTCAGCTTTATTATTTAATTTGAAAATAAACACTAACGAAATGCGAATTTTTAAATCTTTCTTTTTTTGTTTTCAATTTATAGTACACGGCCATGGTTGGAATCGAGCAATTACCCGTATTTTACATTACTGCTTCAAAATTTGGCTGCTTTCCTGGTTGGCGTCGAAGCGTTGATCCGGTACAATCCACATGTATTCATCGATACAATGGGCTATCCGTTTACATTACCGTTATTCAGGTGGTATTAATTTTCATCGCATTTCGATATGTCTTTTTCCTTCTATTGAAAGGAGTGAAAGTTTGCCTTCATCTTTTTCTGTAAAAGAAGAAAGATGAAGGTAAAATGAGAGTATTGTAATTCTTATAGTTGATACAAAAGGATTTTGTAAAGCACAAAGCAGTGCGAAATGGTCTAACATAGGGTGTGATTAACAAATGTCACATGTAGAGAGATATAGTAGTTTCACGTTCAGATAGGATCTAACAGCGGTATCAAAATATATTGTAGAGAAAGTTCCATTGTTTCTGTAGTAAAATCAAATAAATGTCGCTAGGTTAATGACGTTTGCTTATTTTAAAATTGTTTCGAAAAGAAGTAATGTGTTGTTGAACAGTGCTTTAACAAGAATAAATAATATATAGATGTTTCTTGCAGGTGGTTAGCTGGGTCCAACGTTGCTTGCTATGTGCACTATCCTGTTATTTCCCATGGTTAATTTTGCATTCACTTGTGTTGCCTTCTGAATGTGTTTTTTTTCACATTGAATATCTCACTTAGAAATGGTGAAATTGGTGAAATCAGCCGAGCCATCTTATAATAATGCGCATTGGATAGCGAAAAACCGTTTCTTTACTTACTTCAAGTTGATATATTATCGCATATTCGCTATATTCTACTCTTTTAGTGGTATTTGCAGTAAAGTTGTAATGGTTAATGGCACGTAAGTATTTGATTTGTCACTGCAAATTGTTTACTGTTGTTATCAATTACTTGAGCAACTAGCATAGACAAGGGGAGGTAGCAGATTAATGTTTATTATCCAAAGTTAATTGTTTTTAGATAGTAATTAACGTTTGCGAAGAAGGAACAGCATACAGGTGTCTTTGTAAGATGTCCCGTTCCTGATTTGAAAAATCATCGTGCTATGATTGCTTATTTTTTCCTTTTCCATACATTAGAACATAATTTGTGCGTTTCAGATTGATCGTGATTGTAGACCTTTGGAATTAATAAGGATGTTTCATTTGCCTATCTAATATTTGAAGTTGCACTTTTTTAAATTTTCTATTTTTCTAGTTATTAACTGTAAATTTTCAGCTGGACTCGTGATCATATTGTGGCGTTGTGGGGTATTGACGATCGTACATACCTTGTCTACCCACCATGTAATGTTGATAATTTACTCAGGTTTCTTCACTTGTTTATTTATGGAGGATGGAAGTAGGAAGGAAAACTGGAAATATTAACTAAGAAACGATATGGTTATCGAATTGGTGTTGTATGACAGTCATTAGAAAGAAGGGTTGTTCAAAAGTTCAGTAAATAGTATTATTTTTTTCTCTTTAGGATCAATTCGAAGGCGGAAAAGTTACTAAGGGAAGAGGGACGGGTACAGATATTATCAATTGGACAGATAAGACCCGAAAAAGATCATCGATTACAGATTTCTGTTTTAGCTGAGTTGAAGAAACGGTTATTGAAAGAAAATCTGAAGTACAAGGTATGTTTTCTATATTACCATCTCTGATTTCCAATACCGTAAAATGCAAATTTTGGGAGCGAGTGGTTTTACGTAATTTCCATTTGTTCTAGAATCTGTTATTACAGATGATTTCTATTTTGAAGTAGGGACGAAAGAGGTCTCAAAACATGGTCATGATATTTTTGCAGATTAAACTGGTTATATGTGGTGGTTGCCGTGATATAGACGATGTTCAACGTGCCAGAGATTTGCAGCTGTATGCAAAAGATATGGGCCTTAACAATAATGACCTAGAATGGGCACTTAATGCGTCTATTAATGAAGTAGAAGCACTGCTTGAAGTAATAGAACTTCTATATTTATAATTAGTTCACATTTAGCGGGAGTAAGATCTATAATAATTCAAATATATATCGAAATAAAATTAAGGAATCATTGATCGGTATCCACACTATGCAAAATGAACATTTTGGCATATCTGTTGTAGAGGGTATCGCTGCTGGCCAAATTATGATCGCTCACAATTCAGGTTACTTACTGTTTTTTGTGCCTTGTTCTTTTTTTTCTTCTTTGAACTGAAGATCGTAGCAAATTTTGATAATGCAAGATAACTAACAATTTACAGGTGGGCCTAAACTGGATATATTAAATGCGAATGCCGTTGGAAGCAAAATTTCGCTCGGTTTGCTGGCAACTAGCGTGAATGGTAAGTTTTCTTGCACTTTATTTTTAATGAAATTACTAATGCTTTATATTTAGTAATGAAATTATTAAGTAAAAAACGAAGAAAAAAGTTCACTCAGAATTACAAAAACGTCTTAAAAAAATAAACGCTTGTTTCTGTTGTAAATTTCTTATAGCTTTTTTTTTAACTTTTCATTGAATAATTCTAACAATGTTGTGATTTATGGAATGAATGCACAAGGCTGTCTTAAGAAGTGAAGAGAATAGGGAGAACAATTGATAACTTCTAGCAGTATATCCAAGTTTATAACTCTTCGTTCCATTGGCATCTTTCTTTTCACCCTAAACTGAAAACGAGGTTGGAAAAGACAACTTATGAAATATTTTTGTTCCCAACCTGGAAATTTGAATTTATTGGAAAAGGGAAATAGAGAAAAGGTAAATGATAAGAAATGAAATAAAGCAAGTAGGAAAATATTTTCAATAAGTAGTCTTCGTCGATGTTGTTGTTGATATCCAGTTATTTTCAAGCTTTCTTTACTCCCTTCATTATTTATTTAATGTGATTCTGTCGAAATTTTGTTCATTTTCAGATTTTGTAGACTGTACTCTAGAAATAATACGAATGAGTCCGGAACAACGCAATTCAATACGTGATGCTGCGCGTTGTTCGGTGAATCGTTTTACCGAAACAAATTTTGAGAAAGGATGGAACTCTGTGGTCGAGAAATTATTACCTGCTTATTATTGACAACATTACTATTTCCACTTTTTTTAAAATCTTATTGAATTAGTTGGACTTCGTGTGTTCATCATCCTCACTTTTCATATTTCTTCTGTTCTTCCTTCTCTCAGTTCATTTATACTGTTTCGAATCGTATTGCATCTAAGGACAAATTTTTTTGCAAGTAAAATTAATTTAGTCATATATTGCTTATTGAAGAATTTTATGTGGCTAGAAATATTTCTATTTCATTATTGCTTTTGCAGATTTGAATCCATTCATGCTGACTTTGTTCACAAAGGTTGATATTGAATTCATCCATCCAAGCGATTGCGATTCATTCATCCCTTCACCGATATTAATTAGAAAGATATTAATTAAATTTTCAGGACGAAAATAGAATAGGAAGCCGGGCGATGACGTTAAGAAACATTTCTTGGCATTGCATCGTATCACATTTGCCCTTTTTTTAATAGCTTCCATATAATCTATTCCCATATAATCTTTCCATATAATCTATTTACGACGGCAATCAGCTGTATATACTGACTTTTGTTCAGCAGCTCATTAGATTGGCTTAGTTTGCATGGATTTCAAGAATACGTCATTTTTGAAGCAATTTTTAATGAAGTTAAACTTTTTTTACACAATTTGCACAAATTTTCCGAAATAATAACAATTGCATAAATCACTTTTTCAAATCGTAGTACAGTTGAATATTTCTGGGGCGCCGTAGGAATATAGTGTTCTAGAGTAAAGGAAAAATATAAAAAAATAGAACGCCATGATCAGTGTGTCTTTCATTTGGATACATTATTTATTGTCAAATTAACGCGCTTCCTTTTATAATTTGTATTACGAATCACAGCGTAAGATATGTATATTGTATATTGTACTTCAATTATCAGTGGAAAAGAGCTGTGATTTATTTCAACTAAAATCTAACGGTGCATGTTATATGCGTTATATTGCGATGAAAGTTTTATATTTGTGATTGATATGATTTAACTTTTCTAACTTAAGGGTTTAATTATGGATATATATATTGAATAAATTTTTTTTCTACCTTTCTGTATGTCTGTTGTATGCTCATCCCTATGACAGTGGAAATTATATATCAGGATTAACATATAAATGAATAAAAGGGCAAATTAAATTTGTGTGAAAATTTGATCTATATTTGACGGAATATGTCTTTGATGTTTCACTTCACACTTTATAGGTCAGGCTTTTTCCATTTTAATGGTGTGTAAAAATTTATCATAGCTTATATGCCTAGTTTATAGTGGAAAATGGCATTGTAAATATTCTGATTAGTAGTTTTTATAATTGATTTTTATGTACTTTCTTGCCTGTTCTACGTATAATATTTTTTGGGTTGTTTTTTTCTATTATTGGATGAAAGTACACATTGATAGGTTGCGATTTTGAATGATTTTGGAAAGCGGTCTTGTTGAGTAACAGATCTTTGCCATAAGTGTTACTTTTATCTTTCAGTCGCTTGGGACATAGGTAAAATTAGTTGGTAGATACGGTGTTCCCTTGCGACAAATTGTCAGTTCGGCAAGAATCATGAAGAATATGTAATTGTCAAATATTGATTGGCAAAGAAAGTTTGGACTAATGACGAAATTCTTCGGAAACAGAATTCTGATAACTACAGTGTATTCGGGGATTGTGTATAAATTTCGCTGGCATAATTTCCGGATTAGTGACCTCAAGGGAAAATTTGGAATCGTTCCGATAATGCTTCACCTAATCATTTGTAATTTTTACAATGAAAACATTGCAATTTGCGCCTGTTTTTGTAATTTTTAGCCATCCATTTTTGTGGATTTTTGATTTTGCAACCCTGCGTGGCCTATCAATGTGGAACAATTTGTGAATTCAGGAAGGCACAACCTGGATACCTGCATATTATTGAGATTTTAGTCCAGCTTTCTGGGCTATCGATGAAGATTTTTTCAGTCCAAGTGCTTCATAAAGGCCCTGATGGCAAAGCAAAAGCTCTCAAATCTGCTCATGATTTGAGCAGTTTCAGTTTCTTCCAGCGAAGTTCCGTTCAGGTTAGTTGATTAAATATTTTTTATTTGCTCGAGAAAATGTGGTCATCGAATCACCGAAATGACATTACCGGTCTTGACCATCCATAATTTCTTCATTTCAAATTGATTTAACATCTCGTGATAAAAAACAGAAAACAGGAATAGGGTGGTATATTGTTTGTATGAAACTTTTACCACTTCAGTTGATTTGAACTGAACTGTAGAAATATTTTGTTATTGAAGTGTTTATTCGTTTTATCGAATATATTGATATAAATTGATTTTCAGGAATTCATGATTTTTACGGGGAAGTTACTGGTTGAACGTTCTGCCTTGTCAAGTCGATGTTCTGTGAAAGAAAATGAATATTTTTGTCATATGTAAGTTAAGATGTTTATTTCTGTACTTTATATTTTAGTTTTTTTTTTTTTTCTCTGTTATCTCGTTCATCTCATCATTTCTGCTTTACAGGGAAGACTATAAAAACCTTCTGGTATTTTCGAATTCTATGCATCATATTTAGAAGTCTTATTATCACGAATGGCTTGGGTTTTATTTCCCAACTCCAGCAAAAATTTGCATATAGCATGTAGCTTGTCTCTTTACAACAAATGAAGAAAGCTTGATCTTATAGGTTTCTTTAATCTTCAGATTCGTACGACAAGATGGATTGTCAGGCATTTGCATAACGGATGCAGAATATCAGCAGCGTGTCGCATTCACAATGTTACGTCGAATCTTGGATGATTTTGCTGTCAAAGTGCCATCGATCCAATGGGTTCGTTCAAATTTTTTTCCCCTGTTTTGTTTCTTTCTTTGAAATCAGAATTAACAGTCGAACGAATATTCAGAGACTTCAGGTTGTTTGAATCGGAATCGAAAAGAAAACTAAGATTTTGGGTAATCGATGTGAAGCGTAATCTAGGGTGTCTAATTTGGAACCAGAAAAGTGTGGAAAGCTTTTTAAGGAAATATACCAGTTAACAGTTGACCTAAGTTTAATAACAACTCTTAATGGGACAATTTCGACAAATATCGGACGAATAGACTTAGCTACAGGCGTGACCATTCAGTTCAAACCTGTGTAAGCATAATATGCATGAAGCGATGCAGCAGCAATTTATTTCCCATGCGTCAAGGAAGATCAACAAAGGATAAGTAATCTTACGAATGAAATTGTTTGAGAATGGAATTGGCAATCGTTTTTTCGGTCATTTTGATTGGAATGCTTTGACAGGGCTTTGGAAAAATTAAACCATCAATCCTTACTCTGTTAGCGAATTTTGCTCCCATGATTAGAAGGACTTGAATGGCTTATTAGAGAACCTTATGCATATCAGCTTTGATTGCACAATGACTTCTGTAAGGTTCTTCGTCAGTTTGTTTTCGGTTGCGATGGAATAAATGCGAAAGTATTACTGCGTTCTTTCTTATCGAAATTATAGCTCAGGCGAACAATGAACCAATATTGAAAATAGGTAACATATGTAGCCGAAAAACTTTGTTCTGCTAATTATTTCCTGTGTTGTTTAAAGAAAGGAACTGTCCTTTTTGGAACTTTTAGACGACGTTTCTGGCAAAGAGTTAAGTGCTAGGAAACTGCTTTTTTAATGCCGTGAAAAGCCGTGGATTATTGCTTCAATACAACTTCTCTAGCTATATCAAATGCTGCGCTGTCATGGATTATATTTTCCGTACCCAGTACTTCCAAGACTGCAAAATAGAAGAATAAGAGCAGGATTGGAATTGAAGTTCAATTTATGGAAATAGAAGATGCGATTTGGTCGTCTACCTATTAAAATATTTTCAAACAAGAACTGTATATTATTTAGTGCTCCGATAGTCATGCTGCTTCTGCTTATTACTTCAATTAGTGCAAGACCAATTTTCAGGCACAAATAAAAACTGAAAAAGACTGCACCTATGCAGGTTTATCGGAGCTACTGATGAAATGGCAGAATCCTCGTGAAGCAGATGCGATGACTCGAGTTCAGGTCAACAATGAATTTCTTCCTTTTTGTATTTCTAATGAAAAGGTTTAATCAGAAATTCTCGAAACTACAGTAAAAGTTTCTTTGTTGCTTAATTTTTTTTGCATATAACAGAAATAAAAGTTTTCTCCTCGATAATTCTTTTTTATATTTCATTCCCTTGTCATTTATGTGTAAGTACATTTTTAGGAAGAAGTGGAAGAGACGAAAGTAGTATTGCATAATACAATACAGTCAGTGTTGGAACGTGGTGAGAAGCTTGATGACTTGATCGCTGCTAGTGAAGGCTTGTCCAATCAGAGTAAATTATTTTATACCCAGGCAAGAAAGATGAATAAATGTTGTAGCTGGGCCTGAATGCTTTCACTGCTTATATTCCATATATTTCTTGTTTTTGTTTTTGTAAGATGATTCGCCCTCTATCGTATAGTCCTCTTTCTACCATATCCATCAATTTCCTGCTCGTCTTTTGATACTGAGTTATCATTAAATTGCGCATAAGGATCATGATAGAGACTTACGTTGGAAGGCATCATACTATTCCATTTAATTCACTTGTTAGTGATTACTCAATAAGCAGAGTTAAGAAACTCGATATCAAGCTATTACAAGTAATAAGAACCAGTTGGAGAAATGTTATTCGTCGACTCAGCCTGTTTTTCTCGAGCTTTTTTTTAAAAAAAATTTCATGTTTTCCGAAATCCGCACACTGTCAAGCTGAAAAGGAGAATATCTAGTTCCCTAACTCATTTGTTATCGATATAAACCTTTCCTTTACTTTTTCCTTCCATTTTGCTAGGCCTGCTAAGCTTCTTATCTGTGTTCGCTAAAAATTTTCATCTGAAAGATTTTTGTGGAGTTTTTAGTTGTTTACATATTTATTTTCTGTGATTTCATTTCTAAAAATGGCATCTTCCGTACTTTTTCTTTTTTTTCTTTTGAATTCCAACTGTTCCTTTCTTTGCTGCTGAATCCTATTTAGACAATTGAATAGTGACGACGTAGCAGTCGTTAGATACTTTTAGGTAAACGACTGAAAAAGCATTGCAAAAACTTGTCAATTTTCAAGTTTATCATACTTTTTTTCGTCTTTCCCGAAGGAAATTCATTAAAAACGATTTTAAATTTCTGCTTTGTGATCTTTTAATGCTTAATATTAATGTAATATTGTAAGCGGAACTGCATATCTATCATAAATCGCTACATCTAGAGGTTTGTTTTGGTTCGTTTAAAATTTTACTTAAAAGTAAGCGGTGAACTGAAGGATAAACTCCTCGAATCACTATATCTTCCATCGTTAACCTTGTCTAAACTTTCTATTACGAAATAACTTATTAAGAGATGACGAGATCTTATCAAAAGACCTAATCAGGTTAAACAATCTGGGCTTCATTAAAAACACTTAATGCTATCTTAGAAAATCATCAAAAAGTCATGTGAATAACATTAACGGCGACAATTTTGTTGTGAAAAGTGTTGACAGAACTGAAAGTTACGGATGGAAACTTTGGAAGCTTTAAAAAAATCTGTGGAAGAACATTTTCAGTAAATAAATTTTTTCTTTAGCTTGAATTTTAGTTGTGACAAAGATTCAGGAGGATTACGACCAATTTGATTGTAATTTGATGGTAAGTTTCAGTTCCAGAGGTTATGTCATCTGTCATCTTTCTTCAGGAATTCCATCCACCCGTCCACTTCATGTCCTACCATATCTCTTCCTTCGTCCCATTGAAATCCGAATGTCAACTTTTCGAGTAAACCATACACATATCCTACATGCAATTCCATAATTCGTTGCATGCAATACATTGGCTCATTTGACTTGGAAGTCTAATTAGGAGAATTCCATGTGCATGTCTTAGAAGGTCATTTTGGTAGCGATGGACCAGTTTTGTTCCACTTTTGATTTCTGTCATTGTCAACCTTAGTTTTGTTCCACTTTTGATTTCTGTCATTGTCAACCTTTGTTATCATATCTTTCGTTGTGACCATTGTCCTTCTTCATGTTGTATTTTGTTAGTGTTGTACGCAATAAAAAGAAAATCTAAATGATTGATGATTCTTTCATTGTACATCTTATTTATTGGGAGTGTTAACGTTTCGTATATTGGAGATATCTTGGGAATTCAGAATAAGAATAAGAAATGTGATAAGAGCTGAAGTGACAATTATCTTATGTGAATGAGATACAACGCAAAACTGTGGGAATAGATGATACGTATATATACTGTAGATATCTACAGTAACTGTGTATTGGTAGACTGTTGTATATAGTTGATACTCATTTCTCATTTCTTAATGTTTTAGAAATTATCGTTACCATTACAATATTTGCTGACAACATTTCCACATACTATATGTTATCAATGTGATTCAAGTTTGAATTGATTGATTATCTAATGTTTAGGGAAAGTACGAACATTGTTCAGTAAATTTTTCTGAAAAACGTTAATCTTTTGTTTCTGGAAAATGGAGGAACCACCGATAGGAAACGAGAAATTGGATGATGAGAATGAGAAATTAATGGATGCTGGTGATTTAAAAATGGCTCAACATAATGGTGAGGAGAATAGTGATGATAGCACACAAAATGTAGCAGGCCGGAATAGTCCAACTGCTGTTATCGACCTCAAAGAACTCACTGAATCTGCTCTGATGAAGAAATTTGAGGTGATCATTTTCATTCGATTAGAATGAATTTGAAATTAAAGAAACAAGGGTCAGAATTAGCAAATAAAACAAAAATTTTGTAGTGATGCTGAAGATGAGCGAAATAATTGTGTACTACGATCATTTATTTCGAATTTATTATTTAGATGTTGACGGTTGGTGGTACATCGTCTGCTAAGCACCTGACCGAAGCACAGCGACATAAGTATCTCTTTTGGGACACACAGCCGGTTCCAAAA
Organism: Loa loa; assembly: GCF_000183805.2. Lineage (NCBI taxonomy): Eukaryota > Metazoa > Nematoda > Chromadorea > Rhabditida > Onchocercidae > Loa > Loa loa. The sequence goes on from NW_018108470.1 coordinate 59,978, forward strand.
ATCAGTAAGTGTTTAATAGGAATTTCACATTCCCATTGGATTTCAAGGAAAATTTATTTAAAGTAAACTGAAAAATATGAAGTCTTGGTAAAGAAAATTTTCGCATTAATTCACAGATGAAATGGTGACGGAGAATAGAGCAATCGAATCTCCTTTGGATATCTCAGAAGTACGTGAAGAGCCGTTTTCATTGCCAGATCCTTTTTGTTGGAGCGATGTTGAAATCGATAGTATGAAGGAACTTACCGAACTTTATACACTACTGACAGAGAATTATGTGGAGGATGATGATAACATGTTTCGATTTGATTATAGTCCACAGTTTTTGCTTTGGTTCGCGAACTTTCTTCTATAACTTGCTGACAATTTGTGAAAGTGGCGATAGTATGACGAAAGTGACAATAAGCAATCATTATTTTATCCATAAGCAATAAAAATGACGTGAATAGATAGAGTTCTGATAGAACGAATGATTATATTCAGTAGTTATACTGTAATACTGAGCGGCATGATGTATTAAGCACACAAAAGACAGAGCAGAGGAAGAGGGGCTTAAATTTGTTCGTGGAAGAATTTTGTGATTTATATGGCGAGTAATAAAGATAATCTATTTTCCTAATCATAAAGAATATCCTATTGTACATATAAGTAAATCAGTGTTCATAAAAGTCCACTTAATATCCTCAGCGAATTCCAGGGCCTTGAAAGCTCCGGGATGGATGAAGAAATGGCATTGTGGTGTTCGGGCAAAATCAAGCGGAAAATTGATTGCTTTTATTTCTGCTATTCCTTCAGTTATACGGGTTTATGACAAGGTACTTTTTGTTTTTAATGTCTATAAGCAATAGTATTATTAGTTGATTTAATATTCGTTCCTGTTATTATTCCAGTAAAAATGAATAAGTATTTAAAAAATTTGAGAAACAATGATTTATTGCATCTAAAGTATTGTCTGGACGGCGACAGCATATACTTATTTAGTATATGATACACTCACGATAATTTGTTATTATAATTCATATGTCGCCAAATTTTTTTTTTGTTATTGGTGGTGTACTGTACCTTTTTTCAATGTTTCCCATATGAATTAAGCATTTAATCCAAAAAATTGCTTCCATTTAGGAAGTTAAAATGGTTGAAATTAATTTCCTTTGTGTGCATAAGAAACTGCGCTCAAAAAGAGTAGCACCAGTGTTAATTCGTGAAATCACTCGGCGTGTGAACCGAGAAGGTATCTTTCAAGCAGCGTTCACAGCTGGTGTCGTCTTACCGAAACCAATTGCGACGTGCAGGTATTGTACAACTGTACATTCGGTGTTATGTTTGCAGCTGTTATGTTTTGATTTCCACTTCATATCTCCTGCTATGTGAATAAAGGTTTTAAAAAAAGACATATATTAATTAAGTTTAAATGCAAAAAATCGAACTAAATCTAGTAGGCTTATGCTTTCCAGATACTGGCATCGATCGTTGAATCCAAAAAAGCTTATTGAGGTGAAATTTTCTCATCTTTCACGGAAAATGACGATGCAAAGAACGCTGAAGTTATATAAACTTCCAGAAGTATGTCTTAGCTGGAGTCAATTGTAAATTTTCTTTGTATAAATACTATTAATCGTTATTAGGTTAATGATTCTCCTATTCTTGCACGAAATGTATGGCTATTACTGAATTACTGATTGAAATTAACTACTAAATTTTAAAATTTCAATTGTTATGCAAATTTTTGTTTTTATATGTTTCAAAGATATTTCAAAGAACAATCAAAATCAAAAATCAAAAACGGGACCAACGAGAAATTTCTGACAGCTAATGAAGAATTTAACTTCATTAGTCGAAAATTGGTGTTAACTGAATTCTAGTTAATATCCTGAACATATTAACATCAAGCTATTATATTATTAGATAATTGTTTTTCAGCAGCCTAAGACGGCAAACTTAACATCGCTGAAGGAATGTCATATTGATGGTGCGTATGGCTTGCTACAATGTTATTTGAAGAAGTTTGACTTGTCTCCTCAATTTACTCGAGCCGATTTTGAGCATTTCTTTATGCCACGTGAGGATGTCATCTACAGTTATGTTGCGTTGGTTCGTTTATTTTTGTTGTATATTTCTACGACTTTATTCAGAAATTATTCAAATTATGATACGATTTTTTCGTGTTACTGATGTTTTTTGAATCACTGAATAAACGAATTTATATTTAGCTAAAATTTTGAATGAAATCCAAACTTGTATACATCGGAGAGGATGGCTTGGTATTTAATGCACTAAAAATTTCCAGAATGAGGAAGGTACTAAGGTAACCGACTTGATTAGCTTCTACTCACTGCCTTCATCGGTCATGCATCATCCACAGTATAAATCAATTCGTGCAGCATATTCATTCTACAACGTTGCCACTTCAGTAACTCTTAAACAACTCATCAATGATGCCCTTATTCTTGCGCGAAATGTACGGTTATTGATTAGTATTAACTGATAGAAATGCAATGCGTAACAAATTCCAAAATGCATGGCAAATTTTTTTACATTTCTCGTTTTTTCTCGATCTATTTCTTTTGTAACAAAAAAAAAAAGAAAAAAGCAGATGATATCTATTTTTTAAGAAAGGCGCCATATTAAGCCTCGTTGGTATAGGTAGTTATTTTAACGTGCGAGTGTAAGCATCAGAACATTTACTATATTGAAACACCGAAATTTTTGATTTTGTTGGTTGATTTTCTGATTATAATTTGAACTTGGAAATTGGAAAGCCATTTTCTGTATTTTTTTTGAATTGGAAGACATTTTTTATATTTCACAGTGTGGTTTTGATGTGTTCAATGCACTTGATCTCATGGACAACAAAGAAATATTGGAAGATCTCAAGTTTGGTATTGGTGATGGAAATTTGCAGTATTATTTATACAACTGGAAGTGTCCCGATATCGTACCGGAGAAGATTGGTCTCGTACTTCAATAAGTTTGTTCTATGTTATAGCTAAAGCTGCTAGGATTATTTCTAATTGTATTTTTATGAACATTTTCGTGCATGTTGTCGGTGAACGATGCTTTCCGCATTTATCGTTTGATTTGGGCAAAAGCTAGATGTTATCTGGCATACATTTGGGATAGTTTTCTTGGTCTTGGTTTTATATTATCAGTAACTCAAAAATATCGCTGAACTGGATTAGGTGACCGCATGAAACTAACTCTAAATGCAAAGCATGATTTGGTAAATATGTGTATTTTAAGTCATAATTTATGTAGTATTTCATGATTTGGGAGCAGAATGTGGTTTATGAACTGAAACTGCAAAAGAAAGTACAATTGTTGATAAACGCATCAGTTTTAACAAAAGAAAAGAGTTTGTGAGCTATGGTTGTAGCTAATCGTCATTTTTAAATTGAGTCGTCTTTTCTGAGGTACCAGACTATCTGCAGTTAACATTTTCTTGTTTTAACTTCGATTTAAGTCAGTGGCTTTTACTTCTTTGGGTTCAATAAGTTTATCTGTTATCACATATAATCACTGAGTCCTAAAGTCTAATGTCTCGAGCATTTTATCTTCGAAATACAAATCATACAGTTTGCTATGTATCCAAACACTGTCATCACTGTTTTGTTATTTATTTTATTTCTTTGAATGAATTAATAATAGTAATAATTCTTGTGTTATTATTTAAGGAATCTACTAATTATTTGCATTTTTAATAGACTTCTGAATGTACCTTCGCATTACAGTTTGGATCTTTACGAAGATGCTTAGCTTTAGCAGGATATAAATCCAAATTTTGAAATTTCGACAGTGTATTCAACCTTGAGACGGGTGCTACTTTACTTTGTTCATATGCAATTCATAATTCATTGCTTTTTCTTTCTTTTCACGAAGTTTGTTCCCTGCTCATTAAATCGATAAATTTGAGTGTCAATCAGAAATGAAATATCATTATTCTTTTGTAAGCTTAAGCATAAAATTTTTAACAGATAGTAGTTGGAAAGTTACGAACCTACAGCTATTCAATTAAGTATTTTCTGATAGATGTTGGACCCGGATGAATTTTATCAATTTCAGACAATAATTTATTGTTATTTGAGATGGAATGATCAATAAAGTGTACCCCTTCTTTTTTCTGATAATTTTAGCACTTGAAAGATATTGGGAGATTATTTCGGTTGTTTGCGAGTTATCATGACTGCTTCATCCTATGTGCTATTTGGTCGTCCTTATTGTTCTCAAATACATAATTGAAATTAATGCTTTCAAATTATTTCGAATATTGGGACAATATTATGCTAAATGAGTGATCCTTTTATGATAAATTGATCGGCTAATTGTAATTTTGTTGTTTATTGTTGCTCTCTCCCTGCTGTATTACTGTTATTAATGAAGTCAAATGAAAACTTTGTTCACTCAGGATTGTCACATTTGCAGCTTTCATTGTCTTATTTATGTTACTATTATTAAGTCTTCACTATCATCTGATGGCATACGAAATTCCAATTCCAATAGAAATTTAGCAAATTATTGGTCGAATTTTGTCAATGCTAACTTTCTCAAATTTCTTGAATCGCAAATTTCGTCATTTTTGCATTTTGTTTTTTATTCAACAATACTTAACATGATCGGAAAAAAAATGAACAAATTTGAAAAAAGAAAAAAAAAGTATTCCGGTTTGATATCCATTTTTGCATTCCTTGTATGATGTCATTATTTTTATAGTCATTTTTTTTCCGGAAAATATACATCATGATTACAATGGCTAAAATTTGTTGAAATTAAAAATAGGGTGTGAGTTTTCTAGTGAAAATTGAGATGAAATGATTTATCAATTTGATTTTTTCTTTAATATCATATGTCATCGTAATTCATTCGTCAATTTATTGCGAGATTTCTTCAACGATCCCACGATATTTAAAGGTTAGGTCATGAAATTTCATTTTTTAAATTAGAATTCTTAAAAAATTTTCTTACAAATTCATTATTTGGTT
>NW_018108470.1:65630-67233 GCF_000183805.2 Loa loa
TTTTCCGTTAGTCTTCTTGTATTACTGGATTTTTTAAAGTATCCTTTTATCCTGTTTTGCGTATTATCATATTTTAATGTATCCTTGCCATGGATCTTCTCGAGTTCTTTCTCGAGAATCCGTATTATCATATTTTAATGATCCTTGCCATGGATCTTCTCGAGTTCTTTCTCGAGATGTTAATGTTATAGTATTCAAGTATTGTGAAATTTTTGATGGATTTTGCGAATTTAGTTGCACGAATAAACTTTTTCGTATTGGTGGACTGTTACAAACGTTGACAAAATGTTTTCCGAATAATTTGTTACTTTTTGATTCACTCAAATCTTTCATGAAATTTCGAGATTGTTTTATAGCATTAGCATGTTTTTTAGGAAACTGCCGTTGCAGTTCACTTCCGGTTAAATTTAATTCTCGTTTTTTGTATGTTGAACTTGTCGAATTTGCTAAATCTGTTTCCTGAAATAATTTCATTCCAGATTTTCCATCTTAATATTACTGGCAACCAAATAACAAAAATGAAGTTAGCTGTAAAATTTAGATATCCTGGACTATTTAAATACAGTTTTTGAATGAATAAACTTACATTATCATATTTATATTATCATACGAGCCTATCTATATACGTGATAACAACAAACTGAGCCTAGTATTAATGGTTCAGTAAAGTAAGGCTAATTAAACATATCAAAAATAACTTGTCATCCTTTTTAATTCCTATCAATTTCAATAATTGAGATTATTTTTTCCTCAAAAATTTATCAAATGTTTGTAAGAATTTTTTTTTCCTGATCTGATGACATCAAAGAATAGTGTTAAATTAATCTTTAATCTTCGTTTATTATATTAAATCTAATTTGAGTATGCTTAATGCTTTAATCGCTTATTTATTTATTTTCATTTTTAAATAATATCTTAATTTTGTACTTACAGTATCCTTTCTGAACATTATTTTAGATGCCATTGTTTTAGCCAACTTGCTACAATGTGATCGATTAGCACGATCCGGAAGCTTAATCATTCCGCATTGTTTTATTTTTCTTTCTGGAGTTTGCGGATGAAATTTAATTTCTTCTGCAAATCTGTTATTGCTTGATTTTAGTTTTATTCGTAATTGAAATATTTCCTTCCGGATTACGTATTTACGGATTACGTAAGTCTTTCTTCAAACTGTTTATATAACTCTTGATGATAATATATCTCTCTCCCTCTCTCCCTCTCTCCCTCTCTCTCTCCCTCTTTCCCTTTCTTTAGTTTTAGTATTATTTATTTCATCTATCACCCGTTCAATATACATCTCCTAGGAAAGCCGCCTACCGTCCTTCATTTACGCAAATCCGCGCGTACTTCCGGTTCTAATCCTTGCAACACATACCGCATTGAAATGATGAAAGCGAATTTGCATGTCGTGCTAATATTATGCAAAATATTAAATAGAGAGTGATCAAATATCCTGTGATGACCAGGATGGCAATAAAATAGACAATTTTACGTGTTGCATTAATTTCAAAGCCACCTGAAAATTGTTATTTATTTCAATTAAAGCCACCTGAAAATTGTTATTTCAATTAAAGCCACCTGAAAATTGTTGTTTATTTCAATT
>NW_018108470.1:67678-71664 GCF_000183805.2 Loa loa
CCCTCTCTCTCTCCCTCTTTCCCTTTCTTTAGTTTTAGTATTATTTATTTCATCTATCACCCGTTCAATATACATCTCCTAGGAAAGCCGCCTACCGTCCTTCATTTACGCAAATCCGCGCGTACTTCCGGTTCTAATCCTTGCAACACATACCGCATTGAAATGATGAAAGCGAATTTGCATGTCGTGCTAATATTATGCAAAATATTAAATAGAGAGTGATCAAATATCCTGTGATGACCAGGATGGCAATAAAATAGACAATTTTACGTGTTGCATTAATTTCAAAGCCACCTGAAAATTGTTATTTATTTCAATTAAAACCACCTGAAAATTGTTATTTATTTCAATTAAAGCCACCTGAAAATTGTTATTTATTTCAATTAACCTTTTAAATTTAGTTCCATAATAAGTTTCAATAGTTAAAAGTTAACCTATAGGTTCATAATTTTGATATGTTTCAATTAAATTTGATTTGATGGATCGTTTTAATCTTCTTTTAGAACAATTATAGGCTAAAATTTCAATTTGATACATTCTATCTAGGAATGTTTGTTGTACCGTACAATTCAATCCAACCTATAATAAAATATCAATTAAATTTTTGTTTAAAATTAACGCAATTTTTATAAGTTTACAGAATTAAAATAAATATGATAAAGGAAATAGGAAAATTAAATGTTTATTAATTTTGTTGATAAGGATATCAAGATGTTAACATACATAAATATCGATATTATTGGTGCTAACAGTAAGCATTGATGGCATAAATGGTTTGCTTAATTGCGCATTTAAAAAGCATCTTTTAACTCGTTCTAAACATTCCCAATCATTGATCTATAAATCAAAAAAAAAAAATTATTTACTTAAAATTGGTTATTATCACTCGTTTATTAATTAATGGCATATTACGATACTTTCCTAATAAGATAAGATTATTTTTAAGAAATAGCTACTATTATTAGTTTATATTAGCTTAATTGATTCAAAATTTTTTATAGAATATATAATTAATGATTTAATACGAAAAAGTATTAATTATATTCTTGATAAAATTAATTTTTTAATGAGTAACTTTTAAAACAAACGATAGTTTCCTTCAGGAATGCTTAAATCATAGTTAAGTTTAAGTAAATAATTATTTTACAGAGGAAATATGCAAATGTGATGTTGTTGATGATTTAATGCTGATCATTTTAATACTTCCAGTGCATTGACTTATTATGAGTGCACACATTCCTTCGTACTGAAATTAAACTACTCGCGGTAAAGTTCATATATTTGAGGATTTTTTTAAATATTTAAATTTTGCATTATTGATGGTATATTTAATGAGTTAGTGAATGTTAAACTGATAAGGTATTGTTAAAATTTTTCCTCAGAAATGCAAATATGATACATTCAAAAGGATGAATGGATAATGAATGAAGGTAGGTATAGGCGGAAGAACGGAACGGAGCTCACATTTTATGTTTTTACCGAATGTTAAACTGGTAAGGTACTGTTAAAATTTTCTCTCAGAAATGCAAATATGATGCATTCAAAACGACGGATAATTAAATACTGAACGAAGATAGGTATAGGCGGAAGAACGGAACAGAGCTCATGGTTTAAGTTTTTAGCAAAATACGAATGATCAAGTTGCATTATGTCATGAATAAGTGATAAAGAAGGATGAAAGTCTGTAAAAGATAGCTTTGTATAATTTTTTTATCAAAGATACTGATAATAATGAACGATTAAACAGGCAAATATCGCATGTTCTATATAGCAAAATAAGAAGTTTATAATTGAGTAATGATATTTTTGCTGGAATTTAATTTCTACAGATTTCCTAATCATTAGTACTTTAAATCATAAACCTGATATGTTGATAAATTTATTGATAAATGAAATTGCCATTTGTGAATATCAACAAAAATGCCAAAATCCTGTTTAATTATACCAATAAGAATGAATGTTGTTGTAGCAGCGGACTGCATAGTGATTTAGAAATTACATTAACTGATAACAAAATGTTATCATTTCATATTGCTTATATACTGCTAATTTCTTGCACTCAATTTGCATATTTCAGAGTAATTATGCCAATTGAACTGTGAAACATATGATAAGCGTATTTCTAATTATTGATAAAATTTTATTTCAAACATTTCTTATCAATGATAATTGATATTTTCAACTAAAAAAACATTTTCTCAAATATTTTAATTTTTTCACCAAAAAAATTAACTATTATCATTTCAATTATCATTATCATTAATGTCCAATTGCCTTTATCACTTCCATATCATGTTCTTCAGCTTTATCGCATTTAATCAATGATTTTCAAATGTTGCATTAATTAAAATTTTGATTATATAGCATTTTTACAATCATGCGTTAATTACTGATAACCTAAGATTTAATTAATGAATAATTATGTATGATAAAATTTTTCAGACCCAAATTGCACCCATAAAAATTGATGGAAAATTTTTCCGTAATCTTTTATAATATGCTAATTATGACAAGTAATATCTGACTTGGGTTTATTTCTACTAAAATTTATGGGTCATTTTCCGGAAGTCCAAAATTCTTTCAGGTTTTTCAGGTTTTACTCGTGAATTTTTTCTTTTTCTTGCAAAAACTTTCCAGCAATATGGGATGAAATACAATGGAATGGTATTGCAATGGATTGGAATATAAAATAGATCGTAGAATAGAATTTTATGAATGAATTAAAGTGATTTGATTGAAAAGGAAGCAGGAAGAGAAAGATATTTTATCTAAAGTAAAACAATAAAGGTATAGGATAGGTGATACTTTATCCATCCAGTAATTGATTTTGTTTACTCGCATGATAGCTTATATACTGTGATTAATTTCTGGGACAATTAGATGGGTAACTACCCTCATAAAAGGTAAATCTGTAATCGATAGCATTAATTAATGAAAATATAAAATTTGAAATCAAAAAGAAAAAAATTTTTCCAACAATTGGTATTTTTATATGCCATTTGTTGAATGTCACACTCTAAACTCTCCTGTCAATTTGTTTACTATAACCTGTATTTGTAAACAATTAAAGGCTAAAAAAAAAATAGATTGGCCAATAAGTCTTATTATCGAATCTTATCTGTTTGAAAAGATTTATTGCTTAGTAGTAATTATCATTTTAGAAAAATATAAATCAGTTTGAAATAATTAATATTTATGGAATAATTAGAAAATATAAAGGAAATGAAAGGAAAACACAAACATTGAAAACATTTCGGCTTGAATTCGAAATACTTGATAACAAACTCAGAATTGATAAGCTTGATATTCGTAATACTTGATAACAAACTCAAAATTGATAAGCTTGATATTCGTAATACTTGATAACAGACTAAGAATTGATAAGCTTGATATTCGTAATACTTGATAACAGACTGAGAATTGATAAGTTTGATACTCGTAATACTTGATAACAGACTAAGAATTGATAAGCTTGATAATAGGCTCAGAATTATTATCTTGCTAATTATTTATTCCTTTTATTGATGCGCAATTTAAAGTTTTTGTTTTCGTTTTTTTCTTTTTTTTTTTTTTAAACTTTGTGAACTGATATTGTACCATGCACAATGTATCAATGTAATTTGTCATCTGTCAACACATAAAGCATCGGCTGCCATAAAATGATATTTATTGAAATGTAAAAGATTGCAAAGAAAGAGAACAAAGAAACGGATATAAAATTGAATTTAAGACGATCATATATAACAATGATTATTTCAATTTGATACGCTCTATTTGATTAAAATGAAAATTGAAATGAATCAATGAAATTGGTCAATTTGAATGCATCAATGCATGAAAATGACCTTTCTATGAACGTTCTAAACGGAAAGAACGGTAAAATTTTAAATCAATTTATTATTTCAAAAAATTTTGAAATAATGTTTTCGAATCTTTGCAAAAATTCAACAAAATTTAATTTAGCTTATGTGAACTTTGGTCGAAAC
>NW_018108470.1:72262-74730 GCF_000183805.2 Loa loa
AAAGGAACGGTAAAATTTTAAATCAATTTATTATTTCAAAAAATTTTGAAATAATGTTTTCGAATCTTTGCAAAAATTCAACAAAATTTAATTTAGCTTATGTGAACTTTGGTCGAAACCAAAAAAAAAAAAAACATGAAGAAATGAAGTTTTGCAACTTTGATTAAAACCAAAAAACAAAAGAACGGTAAAATCTTAAATCAATTTATTATTTCGAAAAATTTTGAAATAATGTTTTGAAATTTTTGCAAAAATTCAACAAAATTTAATTTAGCTTATGTGAACTTTGATCGAAACTAATAAAAAAAAAAAACATGAAGAAATGAAGTTTTGCAACTTTGATTAAAACCAAAAATCAAAAAGAAAAAATTTTACTTATTCTTTTAATCTTGGAATTTCTCATAATTAGTCTTGTAATATCTGTCAAAACATTATTACTTTAACCTTTTTATCCATTATACCAACCTTTTATGTTGAAATTTTTTTTTTGTAGCCAATTTTTATGAATTATTTCAATATTTTTTTTGGGAGAAAAAAAATATAACTCATAAAATGATGAACTTTACCCGTATTATGGTGAATTTGAGGTAATCAATAAATCATCCATTCCGTGCTCATTGCAAAAAAATTGCAACTTGAAACTATCATTAGATTTTTTTTTCCGTTTTATCCAATTTTTATTTCAAAAAAAAAAAATGATTCAAGATTGCATATAATCTTCATGATCATGATATGATTTTGTTTCCGATATATGTAGTAAGAATAACTTGAACCATATATTTCCGATTTAGTTATCAGTTTCAGATCCGGAAGGAATTGATCAAATTTTAGTGACAAATAATACTAATGAATAGGAGGAAACGAATAGTACTAGTAGTATATTTGTGTCATTTGTTGGCTTTTTTTAAAGCTAACGAATTCATCATTTGCTAATGCTACGATGACTAAGTAAGTAACTAAGGATACCTGTAGCTCGGGGTCAATACCTGTAGCTCGGGGTCAAATGACCATTAATTTTCGTATTGTTGCATTTATTGTACAGCAATAATTGCTTTCTCCAAATACGGTTTGAAAAAATTATGATCATCAATAGTAATAATACTATTTAAATAGTGTCATACTTATGTGTCACATGATTGTGACATGTGTGAAATTAAAATTAATTCCATTTTTAAAGTTTTCCCATTAATTATTCAAGTGTATAAAAGTTGATTCTATTAGCATCTTATCATTATCAAATTGTATGATTTGATACATCGATATCAGTAATTCCATTTGGCTTGCCGTATTACATATATCTTGGTATGTTACCTGGATTGAACTTAAGATATGCAGTAGGCTTCATACCTGGCATGTATAGCAGCAATCTGTTTAATCGTAAACATCCATTGATAAACATTAATGGGACCTTATTAGGTATAAACGAATGCTGCTACTGTACCTTGTCTTGTCCTCATTAAATAAAATATAAATTTTATGATTGAATGAATAATTTGAACGATTTTAACGAAGTAAAAAAAAAAAGATTATTTGTCCACTTATTGAAAATATCATTCGAAGACTCGAAGACAAATGCGCATTTCTGCAACGATACTTATTGGGATTATCATTCGAAGACAAATGCGCATTTCTGCAACGATATTGTTGAAATTATCATTCGAAGACTCGAAGACAAATGCGCATTTCTGCAACGATATTTGTTGAAATTATCACTCGAAGACAAATGCGCATTTCTGCAGCGGTACTTATTGGGATTATCGCTCGAAAACTCGAAGACAAATGCGCATTTCTGCAACGATACTTATTGAAATTATCATTCGAAGACAAATGCGCTTATTTATTAGGATCATCATTCGAGGATAAATGCGCATTTCTACTACAACAATACTTATTGCAATGATTATTTTTCACCTTCGTTGAATTCTCTCCTATTTGCTTATTTGGAAAATAATAAGTGAAGAAAACAATTTTTTTTTCTTTTTTCTGGTTTTCCATTTTTTTTTTCGTACTATTTTTGGAAACAAAAAACTGGAATTGTCAAATTGTGGAATTGAATTGATAAAAGAAGCGATTGAAAGACAAATGTCCACTTATCAAAAATTATCATTGACTATGACAAATGCGCATTTTCTACCAATGGTTCTTTTTTTTTTTTCTTTTCTTCTTATTGGAATGAAAACGATAATTTACCGAAATAATATCATTTATCATTTTTATTACAATTTTTCATTTATTCATTTGGAAAATATTATTAGAAGAGGTAAAAAAGGAAGGAGAAAAAACAGTTTCCGTTGTTTTTTTCTTTTCTTCATTATGAAAATTAAAATTAAATTTTTTAAATTTAAAAAAATAGGAAAAAAAAATTTGGTTAAGTAAAAATAAATGTTTGGATGGTAAAATTATATCGAAATCGAATTGCACTTTAATGTTTGTGTAATTTGAAATTGATGGACGAGAGAGAGAGAGAG
>NW_018108470.1:76590-77566 GCF_000183805.2 Loa loa
TTTTTTTGTTTAATTTGTAAGATATATGAAAATGTAATGGGCAGTTGTTAGTGATTCCGCGGGATCTACGATCAGCAATATTTATCATATATATTGCGATACCGCTGTTATCGATATCGGATAGGCGTTAATTGACATCAATGTTTGGTTGTTTACTGTTTTGTTGATCATTTCTGCTCTTTGCGCCATCGAATGAACCCTTCCATAAATTTCATTTCATTTCATTTCATTTTATTTTTTTCTATTTTTGTAAAACTTTCAAATTTGATTTAATTTATAATATACTATTTTTAGATGCTATAATGAAAAAAAAAATTATTATGCATAAAACTTTTTATTTATTTAATTAAAAATTACAACATGAAGTGATCAAAAATATTGGAACAAATAGTTTGAATATATTATGAAATGACCAAATGAACCAAACTATCAAAGTTCATATTTTTGATAAATTATTTGATAATTTATATTTTAAAATTTGAAATCATTTAAGGATATTTTTTTAATTATTTAATATTATTAATTTGAATAGGAAAGAATTGAAAAACAAAAAACAAAAAAAAAAAAATAAAATAGATGCATTTTTATGCTAATAAAATGCATCTGTATTATGAATATCTATTTTCAAATTTAATGTTTCGTTTAATTTATCATCAATAATTTTAATTTTATCTTTGATTAATTTATCATCGATATCAAAATCATAGGTATATCTTCTTCTATTAAATATTCAAATTATTTGCATACTTTTAATCCTTCTCTACGATACATACGCAATATATCAATTCATTGTAAAAGAATTTGTAATTTTTTAAAAAATTTAATTCTAATTTTTAGAAAGGATAAAATTAATTTATATTTATATGTTATAAAATTAAATATAAATCTATGAATAAAAGTTTAACTTTTATTTTAAATAAAAATTTAAATAAAATTTTAAATAAAAATTTAAATAAAACTTTTATTTTAAATAAAA
>NW_018108470.1:79442-81605 GCF_000183805.2 Loa loa
TTATTATATAATATCTCCTCCTTCCTTCCTCCTCTCTCTCTCTCTCTCTCTCTCTCTCTCTCTCTCTCTTCAAAAAACTCTCAAAATAAGCATTCTTAATCCACATACGTATCAATAATGCAATAATGTAAGCAATTATAGATTTAATTTTGTTGTGGTCAAGATCGGGTCAGCTGTTATTACTCTCTTATCATCAATCCTTATTTATTATCCTAATCTCTTAACTCATTCGGTCAATAGTTTATTCCGCTATATGATATTTGCCGGATAAGATTTATCTTATCTTATCTTTGTCTCTCCTGTTAAACTTTACAAAAAATGTATTATTTTTTTTTTTATCCATCATTATTTCAACATTTATCAGTTATTCATTTCTCTCATATCAGATCAGAAAACGAAATGAATTGAATTTTAATCGATCTGATATGAAAATGATAATATCAATGTTAATTGGAAATTGATAGAAAACTTGTAAAATAATCATATCAAACATGTAATCAAAAATTGCAATGAAATAAATAAATTATTATTTAAATTATTTAAAGGTTAAATGTCAGTGGAATATAATCAGATAATTTTCGGTTGACATGGTTGATGTAATTTTTGCAATTGAAATGAAAAAAAAACGTTAAAAAAGAAACTTGATTAATTGTTGCAGGTGATGTGATTTTGCAATTGCAATGAGTAATAAGTTGAAAATAAAAATAGATAATGTGGTTGACGCTGTTGACGTGATTGACATGGTTGACGCGATTGACATGGTTAATGTAATTTTACAATTGAAATGAGCGATACGTTAAAAAAGAAAGGTGATTGATTGTTGCAGGTGATATGATTTTGCAATTGGAATGAGCAATAAGTTGAAAATAGAAATAGATGATGTGATTGACATTGCTGACGTGATTGACATGGTTGACGCCATTTTTAGGAAGTTTGTCATTTTAGAAAATGAATAGATTTAGAATTCAAAAAAATTGAAAAAACTGTTTGGTATTTTAGTAACATAGAAATAAAAATATTAGTTAATCTCAGTTAAGAGAAGTGATATATATATATATATATATATTCTAAATGCGTAAATATGCTTGATGATAGCGTGATAATTTTGATAACACAAATGATAAGAAATTTATAACATCTCTATATAGTACCATTAATAAGTAAAAATGATAGCAATAAAGGATGTTGGAGTTAATTTAATCTATCAATCAATGTGATATGTAAAATGAGCATTGTCACCAAGAAAGGAAAAACTAATAAATTGTCTATCTTAATGATATATGCTCAAAATTGTAATCTGTGTAATTCCACCTATCTTTCTCAAAGATGTGATAGTTAGATTTTCATTTGAACCGGAAATTTGTAAACGGAATTTTTAAGAATAATGCATTGAGAAATGTAATATATTCATCCATTTTTATATGGATCAGTATCCGTATTTACAGTATAATTTGGTATTTTTTAATTTTCCGGAATACTTATCACTTAATTTTATACGCATTATTTACTAAATGTTAACTTTTTAATATTATATATTTGAGAGAAACGAAAAATGTAATTGGCATTATAATTACTAATAACATGATACATTCAATTTGATTTAATTTGATTAAATTTGATACGATTTTTGATTCTAAATTTGATTAAAATTAAATTTTACTAATGATAATTAATTAATAATTAAATTCTACTTTCAAGGTAAGTGTTAATAAATTATGATTGAATAACATATGATTATAAATTGTTTTGTTTCTTTTTTTTTTTTAATTTTTTTTTTTGTTTTTTTTTATTTTTCTGCGCCAAAAAACATCAAAAGTTACATTTAATAATTCGAATAGAAAATAATAATTTAAATTTGTAAGTGTAAAATTCTTTTCCATCTTAATTTATTTAATATAAGGAAAAAAAAATTTCCTTTAAAATATCAAAGGTCAAAATGAGTGCAATAAAAATAAATTGACGTTAGACATTTGTCAACTACCATAATCAATTATTCCAAAAAAGTTTACCAAAACAAATGTTGTCGAAAATTTAGTGAAATACTGTAACAGATATTTTCCATCATTTAAATCATTCTATTATCTCACCTGTTTCACTTGTGACAATAAACGTGACAATTTTTCTTTCTACCACTAAGGCAATAATTTTCAAATGATTTTTCCT